>NW_026908035.1:0-150039 GCF_033978785.1 Entelurus aequoreus | reverse complement strand
AAAATCCAAATTTTTTTTTTTTTTTTTCCGTTTTTTTTCTAAGTGTCTGATCGAGAGAAGGAAAAAGAGGTGATTTTTAGCCTCTCTCGATTTTGTACTTCGAAAAAATCCAAATTTTTTTTTTTTTTTTTCCGTTTTTTTTCTAAGTGTCTGATCGAGAGAAGGAAAAAGAGGTGATTTTTAGCCTCTCTTGATTTTGTACTTAGAAAAAATCCAATTTTTTTTTTTTTTTTTTCATTTTTTTTTCTAAGTGTCTGATCGAGAGAAGGAAAAAGAGGTGATTTTTAGCCACTCTCGATTTTGTACTTAGAAAAAATCCCAATTTTTTTTTTTTTTTTCCGTTTTTTTTTTAGTGTCTGATCGAGAGAAGGAAAAAGAGGTGATTTTTAGCCACTCTCGATTTTGTACTTACAAAAAATCCAATTTTTTTTTTTTTTTTTTCCGTTTTTTTTCTAAGTGTCTGATCGAGAGAAGGAAAAAGAGGTGCTTTTTAGCCTCTCTCGATTTTGTACTTAGAAAAAATCCAAATTTTTTTTTTTTTTTTTTTCCGTTTTTTTTCTAAGTGTCTGATCGAGAGAAGGAAAAAGAGGTGATTTTTAGCCTCTCTCGATTTTGTACTTAGAAAAAATCCAAATTTTTTTTTTTTTTTTTTCATTTTTTTTTCTAAGTGTCTGATCGAGAGAAGGAAAAAGAGGTGATTTTTAGCCACTCTCGATTTTGTACTTAGAAAAAATCCAAATTTTTTTTTTTTTTTTTTTTTTCCGTTTTTTTTCTAAGTGTCTGATCGAGAGAAGGAAAAAGAGGTGATTTTTAGCCACTCTCGATTTTGTACTTAGAAAAAATCCAAATTTTTTTTTTTTTTTTTCCGTTTTTTTTCTAAGTGTCTGATCGAGAGAAGGAAAAAGAGGTGATTTTTAGCCACTCTCGATTTTGTACTTAGAAAAAATCCAATTTTTTTTTTTTTTTTTCTTTTTTTTTTCTAAGTGTCTGATCGAGAGAAGGAAAAAGAGGTGATTTTTAGCCACTCTCGATTTTGTACTTACAAAAAATCCAAATTTTTTTTTTTTTTTTTCCATTTTTTTTCTAAGTGTCTGATCGAGAGAAGGAAAAAGAGGTGATTTTTAGCCTCTCTCGATTTTGTACTTAGAAAAAATCCAAAATTTTTTTTTTTTTTTTTCAGTTTTTTTTCTAAGTGTCTGATCGAGAGAAGGAAAAAGAGGTGATTTTTAGCCTCTCTTGATTTTGTAGTGAGAAAAAATCCAATTTTTTTTTTTTTTTTTTCATTTTTTTTTCTAAGTGTCTGATCGAGAGAAGGAAAAAGAGGTGATTTTCAGCCACTCTCGATTTTGTACTTAGAAAAAATCCAATTTTTTTTTTTTTTTTTTTTCCGTTTTTTTTCTAAGTGTCTGATCGAGAGAAGGAAAAAGAGGTGATTTTTAGCCACTCTCGATTTTGTACTTAGAAAAAATCCAAATTTTTTTTTTTTTTTTTCATTTTTTTTTCTAAGTGTCTGATCGAGAGAAGGAAAAAGAGGTGATTTTTAGCCTCTCTCGATTTTGTACTTAGAAAAAATCCAATTTTTTTTTTTTTTTTTCTTTTTTTTTTCTAAGTGTCTGATCGAGAGAAGGAAAAAGAGGTGATTTTTAGCCACTCTCGATTTTGTACTTACAAAAAATCCAAATTGTTTTTTTTTTTTTTTCCATTTTTTTTCTAAGTGTCTGATCGAGAGAAGGAAAAAGAGGTGATTTTTAGCCACTCTCGATTTTGTACTTAGAAAAAATCCAAATTTTTTTTTTTTTTTTCCCGTTTTTTTTCTAAGTGTCTGATCGAGAGAAGGAAAAAGAGGTGATTTTTAGCCACTCTCGATTTTGTACTAAGAAAAAATCCAAATTTTTTTTTTTTTTTTTTCCGTTTTTTTTCTAAGTGTCTGATCGAGAGAAGGAAAAAGAGGTGATTTTTAGCCACTCTCGATTTTGTACTTAGAAAAAATCCAATTTTTTTTTTTTTTTTCTTTTTTTTTTCTAAGTGTCTGATCGAGAGAAGGAAAAAGAGGTGATTTTTAGCCACTCTCGATTTTGTACTTACAAAAAATCCAAATTTTTTTTTTTTTTTTTTCCATTTTTTTTCTAAGTGTCTGATCGAGAGAAGGAAAAAGAGGTGATTTTTAGCCTCTCTCGATTTTGTACTTAGAAAAAATCCAAAATTTTTTTTTTTTTTTTTCAGTTTTTTTTCTAAGTGTCTGATCGAGAGAAGGAAAAAGAGGTGATTTTTAGCCACTCTCGATTTTGTACTTAGAAAAAATCCAAATTTTTTTTTTTTTTTTCCGTTTTTTTTCTAAGTGTCTGATCGAGAGAAGGAAAAAGAGGTGATTTTTAGCCACTCTCGATTTTGTACTTAGAAAAAATCCAAATTTTTTTTTTTTTTTTTCCCGTTTTTTTTCTAAGTGTCTGATCGAGAGAAGGAAAAAGAGGTGATTTTTAGCCACTCTCGATTTTGTACTTAGAAAAAATCCAATTTTTTTTTTTTTTTTTCATTTTTTTTTCTAAGTGTCTGATCGAGAGAAGGAAAAAGAGGTGATTTTTAGCCACTCTCGATTTTGTACTTAGAAAAAATCCAAATTTTTTTTTTTTTTTTTCCGTTTTTTTTCTAAGTGTCTGATCGAGAGAAGGAAAAAGAGGTGATTTTTAGCCACTCTCGATTTTGTACTTAGAAAAAATCCAAATTTTTTTTTTTTTTTTTCCGTTTTTTTTCTAAGTGTCTGATCGAGAGAAGGAAAAAGAGGTGATTTTTAGCCACTCTCGATTTTGTACTTAGAAAAAATCCAATTTTTTTTTTTTTTTTTCTTTTTTTTTTCTAAGTGTCTGATCGAGAGAAGGAAAAAGAGGTGATTTTTAGCCACTCTCGATTTTGTACTTACAAAAAATCCAAATTTTTTTTTTTTTTTTTTCCATTTTTTTTCTAAGTGTCTGATCGAGAGAAGGAAAAAGAGGTGATTTTTAGCCTCTCTCGATTTTGTACTTAGAAAAAATCCAAATTTTTTTTTTTTTTTTTCAGTTTTTTTCTAAGTGTCTGATCGAGAGAAGGAAAAAGAGGTGATTTTTAGCCACTCTCGATTTTGTACTTAGAAAAAATCCAATTTTTTTTTTTTTTTTTCCGTTTTTTTTCTAAGTGTCTGATCGAGAGAAGGAAAAAGAGGTGATTTTTAGCCACTCTCGATTTTGTACTTAGAAAAAATCCAAATTTTTATTTTTTTTTTTTCCCGTTTTTTTTCTAAGTGTCTGATCGAGAGAAGGAAAAAGAGGTGATTTTTAGCCACTCTCGATTTTGTACTTAGAAAAAATCCAATTTTTTTTTTTTTTTTTCATTTTTTTTTCTAAGTGTCTGATCGAGAGAAGGAAAAAGAGGTGATTTTTAGCCACTCTCGATTTTGTACTTAGAAAAAATCCAAATTTTTTTTATTTTTTTTTCCGTTTTTTTTCTAAGTGTCTGATCGAGAGAAGGAAAAAGAGGTGATTTTTAGCCTCTCTCGATTTTGTACTTAGAAAAAATCCAAATTTTTTTATTTTTTTTTTCCGTTTTTTCTCTAATTGTCTGATCTAGAGAAGGAAAAAGAGGTGATTTTTAGCCACTCTCGATTTTGTACTTAGAAAAAAATCCAAATTTTTTTTTTTTTTTTTCCGTTTTTTTCTAAGTGTCTGATCGAGAGAAGGAAAAAGAGGTGATTTTTAGCCTCTCTTGATTTTGTACTTAGAAAAAATCCAATTTTTTTTTTTTTTTTTTTCATTTTTTTTTCTAAGTGTCTGATCGAGAGAAGGAAAAAGAGGTGATTTTTAGCCACTCTCGATTTTGTACTTAGAAAAAATCCAAATTTTTTATTTTTTTTTTCCGTTTTTTTTCTAAGTGTCTGATCGAGAGAAGGAAAAAGAGGTGATTTTTAGCCACTCTCGATTTTGTACTTAGAAAAAATCCAAATTTTTTTTATTTTTTTTCTCCGTTTTTTTTCTAAGTGTCTGATCGAGAGAAGGAAAAAGAGGTGCTTTTTAGCCTCTCTCGATTTTGTACTTAGAAAAAATCCAATTTTTTTTTTTTTTTTTTTCCGTTTTTTTTCTAAGTGTCTGATCGAGAGAAGGAAAAAGAGGTGATTTTTAGCCTCTCTTGATTTTGTACTTAGAAAAAATCCAATTTTTTTTTTTTTTTTCATTTTTTTTTCTAAGTGTCTGATCGAGAGAAGGAAAAAGAGGTGATTTTTAGCCACTCTCGATTTTGTACTTAGAAAAAATCCCAATTTTTTTTTTTTTTTTTCCGTTTTTTTTCTAAGTGTCTGATCGAGAGAAGGAAAAAGAGGTGATTTTCAGCCACTCTCGATTTTGTACTTAGAAAAAATCCAAATTTTTTTTTTTTTTTTTCCGTTTTTTTTCTAAGTGTCTGATCGAGAGAAGGAAAAAGAGGTGATTTTTAGCCTCTCTCGATTTTGTACTTCGAAAAAATCCAAATTTTTTTTTTTTTTTTTCCGTTTTTTTTCTAAGTGTCTGATCGAGAGAAGGAAAAAGAGGTGATTTTTAGCCACTCTCGATTTTGTACTTAGAAAAAAATCCAAATTTTTTTTTTTTTTTTTCCCGTTTTTTTTCTAAGTGTCTGATCGAGAGAAGGAAAAAGAGGTGATTTTTAGCCTCTCTTGATTTTGTACTTAGAAAAAATCCAATTTTTTTTTTTTTTTTTTCTTTTTTTTTTCTAAGTGTCTGATCGAGAGAAGGAAAAAGAGGTGATTTTTAGCCACTCTCGATTTTGTACTTAGAAAAAATCCCAATTTTTTTTTTTTTTTTTCCGTTTTTTTTTTAGTGTCTGATCGAGAGAAGGAAAAAGAGGTGATTTTTAGCCACTCTCGATTTTGTACTTACAAAAAATCCAATTTTTTTTTTTTTTTTTTCCGTTTTTTTTCTAAGTGTCTGATCGAGAGAAGGAAAAAGAGGTGCTTTTTAGCCTCTCTCGATTTTGTACTTAGAAAAAATCCAAATTTTTTTTTTTTTTTTTCCGTTTTTTTTCTAAGTGTCTGATCGAGAGAAGGAAAAAGAGGTGATTTTTAGCCTCTCTCGATTTTGTACTTAGAAAAAATCCAAATTTTTTTTTTTTTTTTTTCATTTTTTTTTCTAAGTGTCTGATCGAGAGAAGGAAAAAGAGGTGATTTTTAGCCACTCTCGATTTTGTACTTAGAAAAAATCCAAATTTTTTTTTTTTTTTTTTTTTTTCCGTTTTTTTTCTAAGTGTCTGATCGAGAGAAGGAAAAAGAGGTGATTTTTAGCCACTCTCGATTTTGTACTTAGAAAAAATCCAAATTTTTTTTTTTTTTTTTTCCGTTTTTTTTCTAAGTGTCTGATCGAGAGAAGGAAAAAGAGGTGATTTTTAGCCACTCTCGATTTTGTACTTAGAAAAAATCCAATTTTTTTTTTTTTTTTTCTTTTTTTTTTCTAAGTGTCTGATCGAGAGAAGGAAAAAGAGGTGATTTTTAGCCACTCTCGATTTTGTACTTACAAAAAATCCAAATTTTTTTTTTTTTTTTTTCCATTTTTTTTCTAAGTGTCTGATCGAGAGAAGGAAAAAGAGGTGATTTTTAGCCTCTCTCGATTTTGTACTTAGAAAAAATCCAAAATTTTTTTTTTTTGTTTTCAGTTTTTTTTCTAAGTGTCTGATCGAGAGAAGGAAAAAGAGGTGATTTTTAGCCTCTCTTGATTTTGTAGTGAGAAAAAATCCAATTTTTTTTTTTTTTTTTTCATTTTTTTTTCTAAGTGTCTGATCGAGAGAAGGAAAAAGAGGTGATTTTCAGCCACTCTCGATTTTGTACTTAGAAAAAATCCAATTTTTTTTTTTTTTTTTTTTCCGTTTTTTTTCTAAGTGTCTGATCGAGAGAAGGAAAAAGAGGTGATTTTTAGCCACTCTCGATTTTGTACTTAGAAAAAATCCAAATTTTTTTTTTTTTTTTCATTTTTTTTTCTAAGTGTCTGATCGAGAGAAGGAAAAAGAGGTGATTTTTAGCCTCTCTCGATTTTGTACTTAGAAAAAATCCAATTTTTTTTTTTTTTTTTCTTTTTTTTTTCTAAGTGTCTGATCGAGAGAAGGAAAAAGAGGTGATTTTTAGCCACTCTCGATTTTGTACTTACAAAAAATCCAAATTGTTTTTTTTTTTTTTTCCATTTTTTTTCTAAGTGTCTGATCGAGAGAAGGAAAAAGAGGTGATTTTTAGCCACTCTCGATTTTGTACTTAGAAAAAATCCAAATTTTTTTTTTTTTTTTTCCGTTTTTTTTCTAAGTGTCTGATCGAGAGAAGGAAAAAGAGGTGATTTTTAGCCACTCTCGATTTTGTACTTAGAAAAAATCCAAATGTTTTTTTTTTTTTTTTCCGTTTTTTTTTCTAAGTGTCTGATCGAGAGAAGGAAAAAGAGGTGATTTTTAGCCACTCTCGATTTTGTACTTAGAAAAAATCCAATTTTTTTTTTTTTTTTCTTTTTTTTTTCTAAGTGTCTGATCGAGAGAAGGAAAAAGAGGTGATTTTTAGCCACTCTCGATTTTGTACTTACAAAAAATCCAAATTTTTTTTTTTTTTTTTCCATTTTTTTTCTAAGTGTCTGATCGAGAGAAGGAAAAAGAGGTGATTTTTAGCCTCTCTCGATTTTGTACTTAGAAAAAATCCAAAATTTTTTTTTTTTTTTTTCAGTTTTTTTTCTAAGTGTCTGATCGAGAGAAGGAAAAAGAGGTGATTTTTAGCCACTCTCGATTTTGTACGTAGAAAAAATCCAAATTTTTTTTTTTTTTTTTCCGTTTTTTTTCTAAGTGTCTGATCGAGAGAAGGAAAAAGAGGTGATTTTTAGCCACTCTCGATTTTGTACTTAGAAAAAATCCAAATTTTTTTTTTTTTTTTTCCCGTTTTTTTTCTAAGTGTCTGATCGAGAGAAGGAAAAAGAGGTGATTTTTAGCCACTCTCGATTTTGTACTTAGAAAAAATCCAATTTTTTTTTTTTTTTTTTCATTTTTTTTTCTAAGTGTCTGATCGAGAGAAGGAAAAAGAGGTGATTTTTAGCCACTCTCGATTTTGTACTTAGAAAAAATCCAATTTTTTTTTTTTTTTTTTCCGTTTTTTTTCTAAGTGTCTGATCGAGAGAAGGAAAAAGAGGTGATTTTTAGCCACTCTCGATTTTGTACTTAGAAAAAATCCAAATTTTTTTTTTTTTTTTTTCCGTTTTTTTTCTAAGTGTCTGATCGAGAGAAGGAAAAAGAGGTGATTTTTAGCCACTCTCGATTTTGTACTTAGAAAAAATCCAATTTTTTTTTTTTTTTTTCTTTTTTTTTTCTAAGTGTCTGATCGAGAGAAGGAAAAAGAGGTGATTTTTAGCCACTCTCGATTTTGTACTTACAAAAAATCCAAATTTTTTTTTTTTTTTTTTCCATTTTTTTTCTAAGTGTCTGATCGAGAGAAGGAAAAAGAGGTGATTTTTAGCCTCTCTCGATTTTGTACTTAGAAAAAATCCAAAATTTTTTTTTTTTTTTTCAGTTCTTTTTCTAAGTGTCTGATCGAGAGAAGGAAAAAGAGGTGATTTTTAGCCACTCTCGATTTTGTACTTAGAAAAAATCCAAATTTTTTTTTTTTTTTTTCCGTTTTTTTTCTAAGTGTCTGATCGAGAGAAGGAAAAAGAGGTGATTTTTAGCCACTCTCGATTTTGTACTTAGAAAAAATCCAAATTTTTTTTTTTTTTTTTCCCGTTTTTTTTCTAAGTGTCTGATCGAGAGAAGGAAAAAGAGGTGATTTTTAGCCACTCTCGATTTTGTACTTAGAAAAAATCCAATTTTTTTTTTTTTTTTTCATTTTTTTTTCTAAGTGTCTGATCGAGAGAAGGAAAAAGAGGTGATTTTTAGCCACTCTCGATTTTGTACTTAGAAAAAATCCAAATTTTTTTTATTTTTTTTCCCGTTTTTTTTCTAAGTGTCTGATCGAGAGAAGGAAAAAGAGGTGATTTTTAGCCTCTCTCGATTTTGTACTTAGAAAAAATCCAAATTTTTTTATTTTTTTTTTCCGTTTTTTCTCTAATTGTCTGATCGAGAGAAGGAAAAAGAGGTGATTTTTAGCCACTCTCGATTTTGTACTTAGAAAAAAATCCAAATTTTTTTTTTTTTTTTTCCGTTTTTTTCTAAGTGTCTGATCGAGAGAAGGAAAAAGAGGTGATTTTTAGCCTCTCTTGATTTTGTACTTAGAAAAAATCCAATTTTTTTTTTTTTTTTTTTCATTTTTTTTTCTAAGTGTCTGATCGAGAGAAGGAAAAAGAGGTGATTTTTAGCCACTCTCGATTTTGTACTTAGAAAAAATCCAAATTTTTTATTTTTTTTTTCCGTTTTTTTTCTAAGTGTCTGATCGAGAGAAGGAAAAAGAGGTGATTTTTAGCCACTCTCGATTTTGTACTTAGAAAAAATCCAAATTTTTTTTATTTTTTTTCTCCGTTTTTTTTCTAAGTGTCTGATCGAGAGAAGGAAAAAGAGGTGCTTTTTAGCCTCTCTCGATTTTGTACTTAGAAAAAATCCAAATTTTTTTTTTTTTTTTTTCCGTTTTTTTTCTAAGTGTCTGATCGAGAGAAGGAAAAAGAGGTGATTTTTAGCCTCTCTTGATTTTGTACTTAGAAAAAATCCAATTTTTTTTTTTTTTTTCATTTTTTTTTCTAAGTGTCTGATCGAGAGAAGGAAAAAGAGGTGATTTTTAGCCACTCTCGATTTTGTACTTAGAAAAAATCCCAATTTTTTTTTTTTTTTTTCCGTTTTTTTTCTAAGTGTCTGATCGAGAGAAGGAAAAAGAGGTGATTTTCAGCCACTCTCGATTTTGTACTTAGAAAAAATCCAAATTTTTTTTTTTTTTTTTCCGTTTTTTTTCTAAGTGTCTGATCGAGAGAAGGAAAAAGAGGTGATTTTTAGCCTCTCTCGATTTTGTACTTCGAAAAAATCCAAATTTTTATTTTTTTTTTTCCGTTTTTTTTCTAAGTGTCTGATCGAGAGAAGGAAAAAGAGGTGATTTTTAGCCACTCTCGATTTTGTACTTAGAAAAAAATCCAAATTTTTATTTTTTTTTTTCCGTTTTTTTTCTAAGTGTCTGATCGAGAGAAGGAAAAAGAGGTGATTTTCAGCCACTCTCGATTTTGTACTTAGAAAAAATCCAAATTTTTTTTTTTTTTTTTCCGTTTTTTTTCTAAGTGTCTGATCGAGAGAAGGAAAAAGAGGTGATTTTTAGCCTCTCTCGATTTTGTACTTAGAAAAAATCCAAATTTTTTTTTTTTTTTTTTCATTTTTTTTTCTAAGTGTCTGATCGAGAGAAGGAAAAAGAGGTGATTTTTAGCCACTCTCGATTTTGTACTTAGAAAAAATCCAAATTTTTTTTTTTTTTTTTTTTTTCCGTTTTTTTTCTAAGTGTCTGATCGAGAGAAGGAAAAAGAGGTGATTTTTAGCCACTCTCGATTTTGTACTTAGAAAAAATCCAAATTTTTTTTTTTTTTTTTTCCGTTTTTTTTCTAAGTGTCTGATCGAGAGAAGGAAAAAGAGGTGATTTTTAGCCACTCTCGATTTTGTACTTAGAAAAAATCCAATTTTTTTTTTTTTTTTCTTTTTTTTTTCTAAGTGTCTGATCGAGAGAAGGAAAAAGAGGTGATTTTTAGCCACTCTCGATTTTGTACTTACAAAAAATCCAAATTTTTTTTTTTTTTTTTTCCATTTTTTTTCTAAGTGTCTGATCGAGAGAAGGAAAAAGAGGTGATTTTTAGCCTCTCTCGATTTTGTACTTAGAAAAAATCCAAAATTTTTTATTTTTTTTTTCAGTTTTTTTTCTAAGTGTCTGATCGAGAGAAGGAAAAAGAGGTGATTTTTAGCCTCTCTTGATTTTGTAGTGAGAAAAAATCCAATTTTTTTTTTTTTTTTTTCATTTTTTTTTCTAAGTGTCTGATCGAGAGAAGGAAAAAGAGGTGATTTTCAGCCACTCTCGATTTTGTACTTAGAAAAAATCCAATTTTTTTTTTTTTTTTTTTCCGTTTTTTTTCTAAGTGTCTGATCGAGAGAAGGAAAAAGAGGTGATTTTTAGCCACTCTCGATTTTGTACTTAGAAAAAATCCAAATTTTTTTTTTTTTTTTTCATTTTTTTTCTAAGTGTCTGATCGAGAGAAGGAAAAAGAGGTGATTTTTAGCCTCTCTCGATTTTGTACTTAGAAAAAATCCAATTTTTTTTTTTTTTTTCTTTTTTTTTCTAAGTGTCTGATCGAGAGAAGGAAAAAGAGGTGATTTTTAGCCACTCTCGATTTTGTACTTAGAAAAAATCCAAAATTTTTTTTTTTTTTTTTCATTTTTTTTTCTAAGTGTCTGATCGAGAGAAGGAAAAAGAGGTGATTTTTAGCCACTCTCGATTTTGTACTTAGAAAAAATCCAAATTTTTTTTTTTTTTTTTTTTTTTCCGTTTTTTTTCTAAGTGTCTGATCGAGAGAAGGAAAAAGAGGTGATTTTTAGCCACTCTCGATTTTGTACTTAGAAAAAATCCAAATTTTTTTTTTTTTTTTTTCCGTTTTTTTTCTAAGTGTCTGATCGAGAGAAGGAAAAAGAGGTGATTTTTAGCCACTCTCGATTTTGTACTTAGAAAAAATCCAATTTTTTTTTTTTTTTTTCTTTTTTTTTTCTAAGTGTCTGATCGAGAGAAGGAAAAAGAGGTGATTTTTAGCCACTCTCGATTTTGTACTTACAAAAAATCCAAATTTTTTTTTTTTTTTTTCCATTTTTTTTCTAAGTGTCTGATCGAGAGAAGGAAAAAGAGGTGATTTTTAGCCTCTCTCGATTTTGTACTTAGAAAAAATCCAAAATTTTTTTTTTTGTTTTCAGTTTTTTTTCTAAGTGTCTGATCGAGAGAAGGAAAAAGAGGTGATTTTTAGCCTCTCTTGATTTTGTAGTGAGAAAAAATCCAATTTTTTTTTTTTTTTTTTCATTTTTTTTTCTAAGTGTCTGATCGAGAGAAGGAAAAAGAGGTGATTTTCAGCCACTCTCGATTTTGTACTTAGAAAAAATCCAATTTTTTTTTTTTTTTTTTTTCCGTTTTTTTTCTAAGTGTCTGATCGAGAGAAGGAAAAAGAGGTGATTTTTAGCCACTCTCGATTTTGTACTTAGAAAAAATCCAAATTTTTTTTTTTTTTTTCATTTTTTTTTCTAAGTGTCTGATCGAGAGAAGGAAAAAGAGGTGATTTTTAGCCTCTCTCGATTTTGTACTTAGAAAAAATCCAATTTTTTTTTTTTTTTTCTTTTTTTTTTCTAAGTGTCTGATCGAGAGAAGGAAAAAGAGGTGATTTTAGCCACTCTCGATTTTGTACTTACAAAAAATCCAAATTGTTTTTTTTTTTTTTTCCATTTTTTTTCTAAGTGTCTGATCGAGAGAAGGAAAAAGAGGTGATTTTTAGCCACTCTCGATTTTGTACTTAGAAAAAATCCAAATTTTTTTTTTTTTTTTTTCCGTTTTTTTTCTAAGTGTCTGATCGAGAGAAGGAAAAAGAGGTGATTTTTAGCCACTCTCGATTTTGTACTTAGAAAAAATCCAAATTTTTTTTTTTTTTTTTTCCGTTTTTTTTCTAAGTGTCTGATCGAGAGAAGGAAAAAGAGGTGATTTTTAGCCACTCTCGATTTTGTACTTAGAAAAAATCCAATTTTTTTTTTTTTTTTCTTTTTTTTTTCTAAGTGTCTGATCGAGAGAAGGAAAAAGAGGTGATTTTTAGCCACTCTCGATTTTGTACTTACAAAAAATCCAAATTTTTTTTTTTTTTTTTCCATTTTTTTTCTAAGTGTCTGATCGAGAGAAGGAAAAAGAGGTGATTTTTAGCCTCTCTCGATTTTGTACTTAGAAAAAATCCAAAATTTTTTTTTTTTTTTTCAGTTTTTTTTCTAAGTGTCTGATCGAGAGAAGGAAAAAGAGGTGATTTTTAGCCACTCTCGATTTTGTACTTAGAAAAAATCCAAATTTTTTTTTTTTTTTTTCCGTTTTTTTTCTAAGTGTCTGATCGAGAGAAGGAAAAAGAGGTGATTTTTAGCCACTCTCGATTTTGTACTTAGAAAAAATCCAAATTTTTTTTTTTTTTTTTTCCCGTTTTTTTTCTAAGTGTCTGATCGAGAGAAGGAAAAAGAGGTGATTTTTAGCCACTCTCGATTTTGTACTTAGAAAAAATCCAATTTTTTTTTTTTTTTTTCATTTTTTTTTCTAAGTGTCTGATCGAGAGAAGGAAAAAGAGGTGATTTTTAGCCACTCTCGATTTTGTACTTAGAAAAAATCCAAATTTTTTTTTTTTTTTTTTCCGTTTTTTTTCTAAGTGTCTGATCGAGAGAAGGAAAAAGAGGTGATTTTTAGCCACTCTCGATTTTGTACTTAGAAAAAATCCAAATTTTTTTTTTTTTTTTTTCCGTTTTTTTTCTAAGTGTCTGATCGAGAGAAGGAAAAAGAGGTGATTTTAGCCACTCTCGATTTTGTACTTAGAAAAAATCCAATTTTTTTTTTTTTTTTTCTTTTTTTTTTCTAAGTGTCTGATCGAGAGAAGGAAAAAGAGGTGATTTTTAGCCACTCTCGATTTTGTACTTACAAAAAATCCAAATTTTTTTTTTTTTTTTTTCCATTTTTTTTCTAAGTGTCTGATCGAGAGAAGGAAAAAGAGGTGATTTTTAGCCTCTCTCGATTTTGTACTTAGAAAAAATCCAAAATTTTTTATTTTTTTTTTCAGTTCTTTTTCTAAGTGTCTGATCGAGAGAAGGAAAAAGAGGTGATTTTTAGCCACTCTCGATTTTGTACTTAGAAAAAATCCAAATTTTTTTTTTTTTTTTTCCGTTTTTTTTCTAAGTGTCTGATCGAGAGAAGGAAAAAGAGGTGATTTTTAGCCACTCTCGATTTTGTACTTAGAAAAAATCCAAATTTTTTTTTTTTTTTTTTCCCGTTTTTTTTCTAAGTGTCTGATCGAGAGAAGGAAAAAGAGGTGATTTTTAGCCACTCTCGATTTTGTACTTAGAAAAAATCCAATTTTTTTTTTTTTTTTTTCATTTTTTTTTCTAAGTGTCTGATCGAGAGAAGGAAAAAGAGGTGATTTTTAGCCACTCTCGATTTTGTACTTAGAAAAAATCCAAATTTTTTTTATTTTTTTTTCCGTTTTTTTTCTAAGTGTCTGATCGAGAGAAGGAAAAAGAGGTGATTTTTAGCCTCTCTCGATTTTGTACTTAGAAAAAATCCAAATTTTTTTATTTTTTTTTTCCGTTTTTTCTCTAATTGTCTGATCGAGAGAAGGAAAAAGAGGTGATTTTTAGCCACTCTCGATTTTGTACTTAGAAAAAAATCCAAATTTTTTTTTTTTTTTTTCCGTTTTTTTCTAAGTGTCTGATCGAGAGAAGGAAAAAGAGGTGATTTTTAGCCTCTCTTGATTTTGTACTTAGAAAAAATCCAATTTTTTTTTTTTTTTTTTCATTTTTTTTTCTAAGTGTCTGATCGAGAGAAGGAAAAAGAGGTGATTTTTAGCCACTCTCGATTTTGTACTTAGAAAAAATCCAAATTTTTTATTTTTTTTTTCCGTTTTTTTTCTAAGTGTCTGATCGAGAGAAGGAAAAAGAGGTGATTTTTAGCCACTCTCGATTTTGTACTTAGAAAAAATCCAAATTTTTTTTATTTTTTTTCTCCGTTTTTTTTCTAAGTGTCTGATCGAGAGAAGGAAAAAGAGGTGCTTTTTAGCCTCTCTCGATTTTGTACTTAGAAAAAATCCAAATTTTTTTTTTTTTTTTTTCCGTTTTTTTTCTAAGTGTCTGATCGAGAGAAGGAAAAAGAGGTGATTTTTAGCCTCTCTTGATTTTGTACTTAGAAAAAATCCAATTTTTTTTTTTTTTTTCATTTTTTTTTCTAAGTGTCTGATCGAGAGAAGGAAAAAGAGGTGATTTTTAGCCACTCTCGATTTTGTACTTAGAAAAAATCCCAATTTTTTTTTTTTTTTTCCGTTTTTTTTCTAAGTGTCTGATCGAGAGAAGGAAAAAGAGGTGATTTTCAGCCACTCTCGATTTTGTACTTAGAAAAAATCCAAATTTTTTTTTTTTTTTTTCCGTTTTTTTTCTAAGTGTCTGATCGAGAGAAGGAAAAAGAGGTGATTTTTAGCCTCTCTCGATTTTGTACTTCGAAAAAATCCAAATTTTTTTTTTTTTTTTTCCGTTTTTTTTCTAAGTGTCTGATCGAGAGAAGGAAAAAGAGGTGATTTTTAGCCACTCTCGATTTTGTACTTAGAAAAAAATCCAAATTTTTTATTTTTTTTTTTCCGTTTTTTTTCTAAGTGTCTGATCGAGAGAAGGAAAAAGAGGTGATTTTTAGCCTCTCTTGATTTTGTACTTAGAAAAAATCCAATTTTTTTTTTTTTTTTTCATTTTTTTTTCTAAGTGTCTGATCGAGAGAAGGAAAAAGAGGTGATTTTTAGCCACTCTCGATTTTGTACTTAGAAAAAATCCCAATTTTATTTTTTTTTTTTCCGTTTTTTTTTTAGTGTCTGATCGAGAGAAGGAAAAAGAGGTGATTTTTAGCCACTCTCGATTTTGTACTTACAAAAAATCCAAATTTTTTTTTTTTTTTTTCCGTTTTTTTTCTAAGTGTCTGATCGAGAGAAGGAAAAAGAGGTGCTTTTTAGCCTCTCTCGATTTTGTACTTAGAAAAAATCCAAATTTTTTTTTTTTTTTTTTCCGTTTTTTTTCTAAGTGTCTGATCGAGAGAAGGAAAAAGAGGTGATTTTTAGCCTCTCTCGATTTTGTACTTAGAAAAAATCCAAATTTTTTTTTTTTTTTTTCATTTTTTTTTCTAAGTGTCTGATCGAGAGAAGGAAAAAGAGGTGATTTTTAGCCACTCTCGATTTTGTACTTAGAAAAAATCCAAATTTTTTTTTTTTTTTTTTTTTTTCCGTTTTTTTTCTAAGTGTCTGATCGAGAGAAGGAAAAAGAGGTGATTTTTAGCCACTCTCGATTTTGTACTTAGAAAAAATCCAAATTTTTTTTTTTTTTTTTTCCGTTTTTTTTCTAAGTGTCTGATCGAGAGAAGGAAAAAGAGGTGATTTTTAGCCACTCTCGATTTTGTACTTAGAAAAAATCCAATTTTTTTTTTTTTTTTCTTTTTTTTTTCTAAGTGTCTGATCGAGAGAAGGAAAAAGAGGTGATTTTTAGCCACTCTCGATTTTGTACTTACAAAAAATCCAAATTTTTTTTTTTTTTTTTTCCATTTTTTTTCTAAGTGTCTGATCGAGAGAAGGAAAAAGAGGTGATTTTTAGCCTCTCTCGATTTTGTACTTAGAAAAAATCCAAAATTTTTTATTTTTTTTTTCAGTTTTTTTTCTAAGTGTCTGATCGAGAGAAGGAAAAAGAGGTGATTTTTAGCCTCTCTTGATTTTGTAGTGAGAAAAAATCCAATTTTTTTTTTTTTTTTTCATTTTTTTTTCTAAGTGTCTGATCGAGAGAAGGAAAAAGAGGTGATTTTCAGCCACTCTCGATTTTGTACTTAGAAAAAATCCAATTTTTTTTTTTTTTTTTTTTCCGTTTTTTTTCTAAGTGTCTGATCGAGAGAAGGAAAAAGAGGTGATTTTTAGCCACTCTCGATTTTGTACTTAGAAAAAATCCAAATTTTTTTTTTTTTTTTTCATTTTTTTTTCTAAGTGTCTGATCGAGAGAAGGAAAAAGAGGTGATTTTTAGCCTCTCTCGATTTTGTACTTAGAAAAAATCCAATTTTTTTTTTTTTTTCTTTTTTTTTTCTAAGTGTCTGATCGAGAGAAGGAAAAAGAGGTGATTTTTAGCCACTCTCGATTTTGTACTTACAAAAAATCCAAATTGTTTTTTTTTTTTTTTCCATTTTTTTTCTAAGTGTCTGATCGAGAGAAGGAAAAAGAGGTGATTTTTAGCCACTCTCGATTTTGTACTTAGAAAAAATCCAAATTTTTTTTTTTTTTTTTTCCGTTTTTTTTCTAAGTGTCTGATCGAGAGAAGGAAAAAGAGGTGATTTTTAGCCACTCTCGATTTTGTACTTAGAAAAAATCCAATTTTTTTTTTTTTTTTTCTTTTTTTTTTCTAAGTGTCTGATCGAGAGAAGGAAAAAGAGGTGATTTTTAGCCACTCTCGATTTTGTACTTACAAAAAATCCAAATTTTTTTTTTTTTTTTTTTCCATTTTTTTTCTAAGTGTCTGATCGAGAGAAGGAAAAAGAGGTGATTTTTAGCCTCTCTCGATTTTGTACTTAGAAAAAATCCAAAATTTTATTTTTTTTTTTTCAGTTTTTTTCTAAGTGTCTGATCGAGAGAAGGAAAAAGAGGTGATTTTTAGCCACTCTCGATTTTGTACTTAGAAAAAATCCAAATTTTTTTTTTTTTTTTCCCGTTTTTTTTCTAAGTGTCTGATCGAGAGAAGGAAAAAGAGGTGATTTTTAGCCACTCTCGATTTTGTACTTAGAAAAAATCCAATTTTTTTTTTTTTTTTTTCATTTTTTTTTCTAAGTGTCTGATCGAGAGAAGGAAAAAGAGGTGATTTTTAGCCACTCTCGATTTTGTACTTAGAAAAAATCCAAATTTTTTTTTTTTTTTTTTCCGTTTTTTTTCTAAGTGTCTGATCGAGAGAAGGAAAAAGAGGTGATTTTTAGCCACTCTCGATTTTGTACTTAGAAAAAATCCAAATTTTTTTTTTTTTTTTTTCCGTTTTTTTTCTAAGTGTCTGATCGAGAGAAGGAAAAAGAGGTGATTTTTAGCCACTCTCGATTTTGTACTTAGAAAAAATCCAATTTTTTTTTTTTTTTTTCTTTTTTTTTTCTAAGTGTCTGATCGAGAGAAGGAAAAAGAGGTGATTTTTAGCCACTCTCGATTTTGTACTTACAAAAAATCCAAATTTTTTTTTTTTTTTTTTCCATTTTTTTTCTAAGTGTCTGATCGAGAGAAGGAAAAAGAGGTGATTTTTAGCCTCTCTCGATTTTGTACTTAGAAAAAATCCAAAATTTTTTTTTTTTTTTTTCAGTTCTTTTTCTAAGTGTCTGATCGAGAGAAGGAAAAAGAGGTGATTTTTAGCCACTCTCGATTTTGTACTTAGAAAAAATCCAATTTTTTTTTTTTTTTTTTCATTTTTTTTTCTAAGTGTCTGATCGAGAGAAGGAAAAAGAGGTGATTTTTAGCCACTCTCGATTTTGTACTTAGAAAAAATCCAAATTTTTTTTTTTTTTTTTTCCGTTTTTTTTCTAAGTGTCTGATCGAGAGAAGGAAAAAGAGGTGATTTTTAGCCACTCTCGATTTTGTACTTAGAAAAAATCCAATTTTTTTTTTTTTTTTCTTTTTTTTTTCTAAGTGTCTGATCGAGAGAAGGAAAAAGAGGTGATTTTTAGCCACTCTCGATTTTGTACTTACAAAAAATCCAAATTTTTTTTTTTTTTTTTTTCCATTTTTTTTCTAAGTGTCTGATCGAGAGAAGGAAAAAGAGGTGATTTTTAGCCTCTCTCGATTTTGTACTTAGAAAAAATCCAAAATTTTATTTTTTTTTTTTCAGTTTTTTTTCTAAGTGTCTGATCGAGAGAAGGAAAAAGAGGTGATTTTTAGCCACTCTCGATTTTGTACTTAGAAAAAATCCAAATTTTTTTTTTTTTTTTCCGTTTTTTTTCTAAGTGTCTGATCGAGAGAAGGAAAAAGAGGTGATTTTTAGCCACTCTCGATTTTGTACTTAGAAAAAATCCAAATTTTTTTTTTTTTTTTTTCCCGTTTTTTTTCTAAGTGTCTGATCGAGAGAAGGAAAAAGAGGTGATTTTTAGCCACTCTCGATTTTGTACTTAGAAAAAATCCAATTTTTTTTTTTTTTTTTCATTTTTTTTTCTAAGTGTCTGATCGAGAGAAGGAAAAAGAGGTGATTTTTAGCCACTCTCGATTTTGTACTTAGAAAAAATCCAAATTTTTTTTTTTTTTTTTTCCGTTTTTTTTCTAAGTGTCTGATCGAGAGAAGGAAAAAGAGGTGATTTTTAGCCACTCTCGATTTTGTACTAAGAAAAAATCCAAATTTTTTTTTTTTTTTTTTCCGTTTTTTTTCTAAGTGTCTGATCGAGAGAAGGAAAAAGAGGTGATTTTTAGCCACTCTCGATTTTGTACTTAGAAAAAATCCAATTTTTTTTTTTTTTTTTCTTTTTTTTTTCTAAGTGTCTGATCGAGAGAAGGAAAAAGAGGTGATTTTTAGCCACTCTCGATTTTGTACTTACAAAAAATCCAAATTTTTTTTTTTTTTTTTCCATTTTTTTTCTAAGTGTCTGATCGAGAGAAGGAAAAAGAGGTGATTTTTAGCCTCTCTCGATTTTGTACTTAGAAAAAATCCAAATTTTTTTTTTTTTTTTTTCAGTTTTTTTTCTAAGTGTCTGATCGAGAGAAGGAAAAAGAGGTGATTTTTAGCCACTCTCGATTTTGTACTTAGAAAAAATCCAAATTTTTTTTTTTTTTTTTCCGTTTTTTTTCTAAGTGTCTGATCGAGAGAAGGAAAAAGAGGTGATTTTTAGCCACTCTCGATTTTGTACTTAGAAAAAATCTAAATTTTTTTTTTTTTTTTTCCCGTTTTTTTTCTAAGTGTCTGATCGAGAGAAGGAAAAAGAGGTGATTTTTAGCCACTCTCGATTTTGTACTTAGAAAAAATCCATTTTTTTTTTTTTTTTTTTCTTTTTTTTTTCTAAGTGTCTGATCGAGAGAAGGAAAAAGAGGTGATTTTTAGCCACTCTCGATTTTGTACTTAGAAAAAATCCAAATTTTTTTTATTTTTTTTTCCGTTTTTTTTCTAAGTGTCTGATCGAGAGAAGGAAAAAGAGGTGATTTTTAGCCTCTCTCGATTTTGTACTTAGAAAAAATCCAAATTTTTTTATTTTTTTTTTCCGTTTTTTCTCTAATTGTCTGATCGAGAGAAGGAAAAATAGGTGATTTTTAGCCACTCTCGATTTTGTACTTAGAAAAAAATCCAAATTTTTTTTTTTTTTTTTCCGTTTTTTTCTAAGTGTCTGATCGAGAGAAGGAAAAAGAGGTGATTTTTAGCCTCTCTTGATTTTGTACTTAGAAAAAATCCAATTTTTTTTTTTTTTTTTTTCATTTTTTTTTCTAAGTGTCTGATCGAGAGAAGGAAAAAGAGGTGATTTTTAGCCACTCTCGATTTTGTACTTAGAAAAAATCCAAATTTTTTATTTTTTTTTCCGTTTTTTTTCTAAGTGTCTGATCGAGAGAAGGAAAAAGAGGTGATTTTTAGCCACTCTCGATTTTGTACTTAGAAAAAATCCAAATTTTTTTTTTTTTTTTTCCGTTTTTTTTCTAAGTGTCTGATCGAGAGAAGGAAAAAGAGGTGATTTTTAGCCTCTCTCGATTTTGTACTTAGAAAAAATCCAAATTTTTTTTTTTTTTTTTTCCGTTTTTTCTCTAATTGTCTGATCGAGAGAAGGAAAAAGAGGTGATTTTTAGCCACTCTCGATTTTGTACTTAGAAAAAAATCCAAATTTTTTTTTTTTTTTTTCCGTTTTTTTCTAAGTGTCTGATCGAGAGAAGGAAAAAGAGGTGATTTTTAGCCACTCTCGATTTTGTACTTAGAAAAAATCCAAATTTTTTATTTTTTTTTTCCGTTTTTTTTCTAAGTGTCTGATCGAGAGAAGGAAAAAGAGGTGATTTTTAGCCACTTTCGATTTTGTACTTAGAAAAAATCCAAATTTTTTTTTTTTTTTTTCTGTTTTTTTTCTAAGTGTCTGATCGAGAGAAGGAAAAAGAGGTGATTTTTAGCCACTCTCGATTTTGTACTTAGAAAAAATCCAAATTTTTTTTTTTTTTTTTTCCGTTTTTTTTCTAAGTGTCTGATCGAGAGAAGGAAAAAGAGGTGATTTTTAGCCACTCTCGATTTTGTACTTAGAAAAAATCCAAATTTTATTTTTTTTTTTTCCGTTTTTTTTCTAAGTGTCTGATCGAGAGAAGGAAAAAGAGGTGATTTTTAGCCTCTCTTGATTTTGTACTTAGAAAAAATCCAATTTTTTTTTTTTTTTTTTCTTTTTTTTTTCTAAGTGTCTGATCGAGAGAAGGAAAAAGAGGTGATTTTTAGCCACTCTCGATTTTGTACTTAGAAAAAATCCAAATTTTTTTTTTTTTTTTTCATTTTTTTTTCTAAGTGTCTGATCGAGAGAAGGAAAAAGAGGTGATTTTTAGCCACTCTCGATTTTGTACTTAGAAAAAATCAAAATTTTTTTTTTTTTTTTTTCCGTTTTTTTTCTAAGTGTCTGATCGAGAGAAGGAAAAAGAGGTGATTTTTAGCCTCTCTCGATTTTGTACTTAGAAAAAATCCAAATTTTTTTTTTTTTTTTTTCCGTTTTTTTTCTAAGTGTCTGATCGAGAGAAGGAAAAAGAGGTGATTTTTAGCCACTCTCGATTTTGTACTTAGAAAAAAATCCAAATTTTTTTTTTTTTTTTTCCGTTTTTTTTCTAAGTGTCTGATCGAGAGAAGGAAAAAGAGGTGATTTTTAGCCTCTCTTGATTTTGTACTTAGAAAAAATCCAATTTTTATTTTTTTTTTCATTTTTTTTTCTAAGTGTCTGATCGAGAGAAGGAAAAAGAGGTGATTTTTAGCCACTCTCGATTTTGTACTTAGAAAAAATCCCAATTTTTTTTTTTTTTTTTCCGTTTTTTTTCTAAGTGTCTGATCGAGAGAAGGAAAAAGAGGTGATTTTTAGCCACTCTCGATTTTGTACTTAGAAAAAATCCAAATTTTTTTTTTTTTTTTTCCGTTTTTTTTCTAAGTGTCTGATCGAGAGAAGGAAAAAGAGGTGATTTTTAGCCTCTCTCGATTTTGTACTTAAAAAAAATCCAAATTGTTTTTTTTTTTTTTCCATTTTTTTTCTAAGTGTCTGATCGAGAGAAGGAAAAAGAGGTGATTTTTAGCCACTCTCGATTTTGTACTTAGAAAAAATCCAATTTTTTTTTTTTTTTTTTCTTTTTTTTTTCTAAGTGTCTGATCGAGAGAAGGAAAAAGAGGTGATTTTTAGCCACTCTCGATTTTGTACTTAGAAAAAATCCCAATTTTTTTTTTTTTTTTTCCATTTTTTTTTCTAAGTGTCTGATCGAGAGAAGGAAAAAGAGGTGATTTTTAGCCACTCTCGATTTTGTACTTAGAAAAAATCCAATTTTTTTTTTTTCCGTTTTTTTTCTAAGTGTCTGATCGAGAGAAGGAAAAAGAGGTGATTTTTAGCCTCTCTCGATTTTGTACTTAGAAAAAATCCAAATTTTTTTTTTTTTTTTTTCCGTTTTTTTTCTAAGTGTCTGATCGAGAGAAGGAAAAAGAGGTGATTTTTAGCCACTCTCGATTTTGTACTTAGAAAAAAATCCAATTTTTTTTTTTTTTTTCCGTTTTTTTTCTAAGTGTCTGATCGAGAGAAGGAAAAAGAGGTGATTTTTAGCCTCTCTTGATTTTGTACTTAGAAAAAATCCAATTTTTTTTTTTTTTTTTCATTTTTTTTTCTAAGTGTCTGATCGAGAGAAGGAAAAAGAGGTGATTTTTAGCCACTCTCGATTTTGTACTTAGAAAAAATCCCAATTTTTTTTTTTTTTTTTCCGTTTTTTTTCTAAGTGTCTGATCGAGAGAAGGAAGAAGAGGTGATTTTCAGCCACTCTCGATTTTGTACTTAGAAAAAATCCAATTTTTTTTTTTTTTTTTTCCGTTTTTTTTCTAAGTGTCTGATCGAGAGAAGGAAAAAGAGGTGATTTTTAGCCTCTCTCGATTTTGTACTTCGAAAAAATCCAATTTTTATTTTTTTTTTTTCCGTTTTTTTTCTAAGTGTCTGATCGAGAGAAGGAAAAAGAGGTGATTTTTAGCCACTCTCGATTTTGTACTTAGAAAAAAATCCAAATTTTTTTTTTTTTTTTTTCCGTTTTTTTTCTAAGTGTCTGATCGAGAGAAGGAAAAAGAGGTGATTTTTAGCCTCTCTTGATTTTGTACTTAAAAAAAAATCCAATTTTTTTTTTTTTTTTTTCATTTTTTTTTCTAAGTGTCTGATCGAGAGAAGGAAAAAGAGGTGATTTTTAGCCACTCTCGATTTTGTACTTAGAAAAAATCCCAATTTTTTTTTTTTTTTTCCGTTTTTTTTTTAGTGTCTGATCGAGAGAAGGAAAAAGAGGTGATTTTTAGCCACTCTCGATTTTGTACTTAGAAAAAAATCCAAATTTTTTTTTTTTTTTTTTCCGTTTTTTTTCTAAGTGTCTGATCGAGAGAAGGAAAAAGAGGTGATTTTTAGCCACTCTCGATTTTGTACTTAGAAAAAAATCCAAATTTTTTTTTTTTTTTTTCCGTTTTTTTTCTAAGTGTCTGATCGAGAGAAGGAAAAAGAGGTGATTTTTAGCCTCTCTTGATTTTGTACTTAGAAAAAATCCAATTTTTATTTTTTTTTTCATTTTTTTTTCTAAGTGTCTGATCGAGAGAAGGAAAAAGAGGTGATTTTTAGCCACTCTCGATTTTGTACTTAGAAAAAATCCCAATTTTTTTTTTTTTTTTTCCGTTTTTTTTCTAAGTGTCTGATCGAGAGAAGGAAAAAGAGGTGATTTTTAGCCACTCTCGATTTTGTACTTAGAAAAAATCCAAATTTTTTTTTTTTTTTTTCCGTTTTTTTTCTAAGTGTCTGATCGAGAGAAGGAAAAAGAGGTGATTTTTAGCCTCTCTCGATTTTGTACTTAAAAAAAATCCAAATTGTTTTTTTTTTTTTTCCATTTTTTTTCTAAGTGTCTGATCGAGAGAAGGAAAAAGAGGTGATTTTTAGCCACTCTCGATTTTGTACTTAGAAAAAATCCAATTTTTTTTTTTTTTTTTTCTTTTTTTTTTCTAAGTGTCTGATCGAGAGAAGGAAAAAGAGGTGATTTTTAGCCACTCTCGATTTTGTACTTAGAAAAAATCCCAATTTTTTTTTTTTTTTTTCCATTTTTTTTTCTAAGTGTCTGATCGAGAGAAGGAAAAAGAGGTGATTTTTAGCCACTCTCGATTTTGTACTTAGAAAAAATCCAATTTTTTTTTTTTCCGTTTTTTTTCTAAGTGTCTGATCGAGAGAAGGAAAAAGAGGTGATTTTTAGCCTCTCTCGATTTTGTACTTAGAAAAAATCCAAATTTTTTTTTTTTTTTTTTCCGTTTTTTTTCTAAGTGTCTGATCGAGAGAAGGAAAAAGAGGTGATTTTTAGCCACTCTCGATTTTGTACTTAGAAAAAAATCCAATTTTTTTTTTTTTTTTCCGTTTTTTTTCTAAGTGTCTGATCGAGAGAAGGAAAAAGAGGTGATTTTTAGCCTCTCTTGATTTTGTACTTAGAAAAAATCCAATTTTTTTTTTTTTTTTTCATTTTTTTTTCTAAGTGTCTGATCGAGAGAAGGAAAAAGAGGTGATTTTTAGCCACTCTCGATTTTGTACTTAGAAAAAATCCCAATTTTTTTTTTTTTTTTTCCGTTTTTTTTCTAAGTGTCTGATCGAGAGAAGGAAGAAGAGGTGATTTTCAGCCACTCTCGATTTTGTACTTAGAAAAAATCCAATTTTTTTTTTTTTTTTTTCCGTTTTTTTTCTAAGTGTCTGATCGAGAGAAGGAAAAAGAGGTGATTTTTAGCCTCTCTCGATTTTGTACTTCGAAAAAATCCAATTTTTATTTTTTTTTTTTCCGTTTTTTTTCTAAGTGTCTGATCGAGAGAAGGAAAAAGAGGTGATTTTTAGCCACTCTCGATTTTGTACTTAGAAAAAAATCCAAATTTTTTTTTTTTTTTTTTCCGTTTTTTTTCTAAGTGTCTGATCGAGAGAAGGAAAAAGAGGTGATTTTTAGCCTCTCTTGATTTTGTACTTAAAAAAAAATCCAATTTTTTTTTTTTTTTTTTCATTTTTTTTTCTAAGTGTCTGATCGAGAGAAGGAAAAAGAGGTGATTTTTAGCCACTCTCGATTTTGTACTTAGAAAAAATCCCAATTTTTTTTTTTTTTTTCCGTTTTTTTTTTAGTGTCTGATCGAGAGAAGGAAAAAGAGGTGATTTTTAGCCACTCTCGATTTTGTACTTAGAAAAAATCCAAATTTTTTTTTTTTTTTTTCCGTTTTTTTTCTAAGTGTCTGATCGAGAGAAGGAAAAAGAGGTGCTTTTTAGCCTCTCTCGATTTTGTACTTAGAAAAAATCCAAATTTTTTTTTTTTTTTTTTCCGTTTTTTTTCTAAGTGTCTGATCGAGAGAAGGAAAAAGAGGTGATTTTTAGCCTCTCTCGATTTTGTACTTAGAAAAAATCCAAATTTTTTTTTTTTTTTTTCATTTTTTTTTCTAAGTGTCTGATCGAGAGAAGGAAAAAGAGGTGATTTTTAGCCACTCTCGATTTTGTACTTAGAAAATATCCAAATTTTTTTTTTTTTTTTTTCCGTTTTTTTTCTAAGTGTCTGATCGAGAGAAGGAAAAAGAGGTGATTTTTAGCCACTCTCGATTTTGTACTTAGAAAAAATCCAAATTTTTTTTTTTTTTTTTTCCGTTTTTTTTCTAAGTGTCTGATCGAGAGAAGGAAAAAGAGGTGATTTTTAGCCACTCTCGATTTTGTACTTAGAAAAAATCCAATTTTTTTTTTTTTTTTTCTTTTTTTTTTCTAAGTGTCTGATCGAGAGAAGGAAAAAGAGGTGATTTTTAGCCTCTCTCGATTTTGTACTTAGAAAAAATCCAAATTTTTTTTTTTTTTTTTTCCGTTTTTTCTCTAATTGTCTGATCGAGAGAAGGAAAAAGAGGTGATTTTTAGCCACTCTCGATTTTGTACTTAGAAAAAAATCCAAATTTTTTTTTTTTTTTTTCCGTTTTTTTCTAAGTGTCTGATCGAGAGAAGGAAAAAGAGGTGATTTTTAGCCTCTCTTGATTTTGTACTTAGAAAAAATCCAATTTTTTTTTTTTTTTTTTTCATTTTTTTTTCTAAGTGTCTGATCGAGAGAAGGAAAAAGAGGTGATTTTTAGCCACTCTCGATTTTGTACTTAGAAAAAATCCAAATTTTTTATTTTTTTTTTCCGTTTTTTTTCTAAGTGTCTGATCGAGAGAAGGAAAAAGAGGTGATTTTTAGCCACTCTCGATTTTGTACTTAGAAAAAATCCAAATTTTTTTTATTTTTTTTTCCGTTTTTTTTCTAAGTGTCTGATCGAGAGAAGGAAAAAGAGGTGATTTTTAGCCTCTCTCGATTTTGTACTTAGAAAAAATCCAAATTTTTTTTTTTTTTTTTTCCGTTTTTTCTCTAATTGTCTGATCGAGAGAAGGAAAAAGAGGTGATTTTTAGCCACTCTCGATTTTGTACTTAGAAAAAAATCCAAATTTTTTTTTTTTTTTTTCCGTTTTTTTCTAAGTGTCTGATCGAGAGAAGGAAAAAGAGGTGATTTTTAGCCACTCTCGATTTTGTACTTAGAAAAAATCCAAATTTTTTATTTTTTTTTTCCGTTTTTTTTCTAAGTGTCTGATCGAGAGAAGGAAAAAGAGGTGATTTTTAGCCACTTTCAATTTTGTACTTAGAAAAAATCCAAATTTTTTTTTTTTTTTTTCTGTTTTTTTTCTAAGTGTCTGATCGAGAGAAGGAAAAAGAGGTGATTTTTAGCCACTCTCGATTTTGTACTTAGAAAAAATCCAAATTTTTTTTTTTTTTTTTTCCGTTTTTTTTCTAAGTGTCTGATCGAGAGAAGGAAAAAGAGGTGATTTTTAGCCACTCTCGATTTTGTACTTAGAAAAAATCCAAATTTTATTTTTTTTTTTTCCGTTTTTTTTCTAAGTGTCTGATCGAGAGAAGGAAAAAGAGGTGATTTTTAGCCTCTCTTGATTTTGTACTTAGAAAAAATCCAATTTTTTTTTTTTTTTTTCTTTTTTTTTTCTAAGTGTCTGATCGAGAGAAGGAAAAAGAGGTGATTTTTAGCCACTCTCGATTTTGTACTTACAAAAAAATCCAAATTTTTTTTTTTTTTTTTTTTCATTTTTTTTTCTAAGTGTCTGATCGAGAGAAGGAAAAAGAGGTGATTTTTAGCCACTCTCGATTTTGTACTTAGAAAAAATCAAATTTTTTTTTTTTTTTTTTTCCGTTTTTTTTCTAAGTGTCTGATCGAGAGAAGGAAAAAGAGGTGATTTTTAGCCTCTCTCGATTTTGTACTTAGAAAAAATCCAAATTTTTTTTTTTTTTTTTTCCGTTTTTTTTCTAAGTGTCTGATCGAGAGAAGGAAAAAGAGGTGATTTTTAGCCACTCTCGATTTTGTACTTAGAAAAAAATCCAAATTTTTTTTTTTTTTTTTCCGTTTTTTTTCTAAGTGTGTGATCGAGAGAAGGAAAAAGAGGTGATTTTTAGCCTCTCTTGATTTTGTACTTAGAAAAAATCCAATTTTTATTTTTTTTTTCATTTTTTTTTCTAAGTGTCTGATCGAGAGAAGGAAAAAGAGGTGATTTTTAGCCACTCTCGATTTTGTACTTAGAAAAAATCCAAATTTTTTTTTTTTTTTTTCCGTTTTTTTTCTAAGTGTCTGATCGAGAGAAGGAAAAAGAGGTGATTTTTAGCCTCTCTCGATTTTGTACTTAAAAAAAATCCAAATTGTTTTTTTTTTTTTTCCATTTTTTTTCTAAGTGTCTGATCGAGAGAAGGAAAAAGAGGTGATTTTTAGCCACTCTCGATTTTGTACTTAGAAAAAATCCAATTTTTTTTTTTTTTTTTTCTTTTTTTTTTCTAAGTGTCTGATCGAGAGAAGGAAAAAGAGGTGATTTTTAGCCACTCTCGATTTTGTACTTAGAAAAAATCCAATTTTTTTTTTTTCCGTTTTTTTTCTAAGTGTCTGATCGAGAGAAGGAAAAAGAGGTGATTTTTAGCCTCTCTCGATTTTGTACTTAGAAAAAATCCAAATTTTTTTTTTTTTTTTTTCCGTTTTTTTTCTAAGTGTCTGATCGAGAGAAGGAAAAAGAGGTGATTTTTAGCCACTCTCGATTTTGTACTTAGAAAAAAATCCAATTTTTTTTTTTTTTTTCCGTTTTTTTTCTAAGTGTCTGATCGAGAGAAGGAAAAAGAGGTGATTTTTAGCCTCTCTTGATTTTGTACTTAGAAAAAATCCAATTTTTTTTTTTTTTTTTCATTTTTTTTTCTAAGTGTCTGATCGAGAGAAGGAAAAAGAGGTGATTTTTAGCCACTCTCGATTTTGTACTTAGAAAAAATCCCAATTTTTTTTTTTTTTTTTTCCGTTTTTTTTCTAAGTGTCTGATCGAGAGAAGGAAAAAGAGGTGATTTTCAGCCACTCTCGATTTTGTACTTAGAAAAAATCCAAATTTTTTTTTTTTTTTTTCCGTTTTTTTTCTAAGTGTCTGATCGAGAGAAGGAAAAAGAGGTGATTTTTAGCCTCTCTCGATTTTGTACTTCGAAAAAATCCAATTTTTTTTTTTTTTTTTTCCGTTTTTTTTCTAAGTGTCTGATCGAGAGAAGGAAAAAGAGGTGATTTTTAGCCACTCTCGATTTTGTACTAAGAAAAAAATCCAAATTTTTTTTTTTTTTTTTTCCGTTTTTTTTCTTAGTGTCTGATCGAGAGAAGGAAAAAGAGGTGATTTTTAGCCTCTCTTGATTTTGTACTTAAAAAAAAATCCAATTTTTTTTTTTTTTTTTTCATTTTTTTTTCTAAGTGTCTGATCGAGAGAAGGAAAAAGAGGTGATTTTTAGCCACTCTCGATTTTGTACTTAGAAAAAATCCCCATTTTTTTTTTTTTTTTTTCCGTTTTTTTTTTAGTGTCTGATCGAGAGAAGGAAAAAGAGGTGATTTTTAGCCACTCTCGATTTTGTACTTAGAAAAAATCCAAATTTTTTTTTTTTTTTTTCCGTTTTTTTTCTAAGTGTCTGATCGAGAGAAGGAAAAAGAGGTGCTTTTTAGCCTCTCTCGATTTTGTACTTAGAAAAAATCCAAATTTTTTTTTTTTTTTTTTTCCGTTTTTTTTCTAAGTGTCTGATCGAGAGAAGGAAAAAGAGGTGATTTTTAGCCTCTCTCGATTTTGTACTTAGAAAAAATCCAAATTTTTTTTTTTTTTTTTTCATTTTTTTTCTAAGTGTCTGATCGAGAGAAGGAAAAAGAGGTGATTTTTAGCCACTCTCGATTTTGTACTTAGAAAATATCCAAATTTTTTTTTTTTTTTCTTCCGTTTTTTTTCTAAGTGTCTGATCGAGAGAAGGAAAAAGAGGTGATTTTTAGCCACTCTCGATTTTGTACTTAGAAAAAATCCAAATTTTTTTTTTTTTTTTTCCGTTTTTTTTCTAAGTGTCTGATCGAGAGAAGGAAAAAGAGGTGATTTTTAGCCACTCTCGATTTTGTACTTAGAAAAAATCCAATTTTTTTTTTTTTTTTTCTTTTTTTTTTCTAAGTGTCTGATCGAGAGAAGGAAAAAGAGGTGATTTTTAGCCACTCTCGATTTTGTACTTACAAAAAATCCAAATTTTTTTTTTTTTTTTTTCCATTTTTTTTCTAAGTGTCTGATCGAGAGAAGGAAAAAGAGGTGATTTTTAGCCTCTCTCGATTTTGTACTTAGAAAAAATCCAAAATTTATTTATTTTTTTTTCAGTTTTTTTTCTAAGTGTCTGATCGAGAGAAGGAAAAAGAGGTGATTTTTAGCCTCTCTTGATTTTGTAGTGAGAAAAAATCCAATTTTTTTTTTTTTTTTTCATTTTTTTTTCTAAGTGTCTGATCGAGAGAAGGAAAAAGAGGTGATTTTCAGCCACTCTCGATTTTGTACTTAGAAAAAATCCAATTTTTTTTTTTTTTTTTTTTCCGTTTTTTTTCTAAGTGTCTGATCGAGAGAAGGAAAAAGAGGTGATTTTTAGCCACTCTCGATTTTGTACTTAGAAAAAATCCAAATTTTTTTTTTTTTTTTTCATTTTTTTTTCTAAGTGTCTGATCGAGAGAAGGAAAAAGAGGTGATTTTTAGCCTCTCTCGATTTTGTACTTAGAAAAAATCCAAATTTTTTTTTTTTTTTTTTCAGTTTTTTTTCTAAGTGTCTGATCGAGAAAAGGAAAAAGAGGTGAGTTTTAGCCTCTCTTGATTTTGTACTTAGAAAAAATCCAAATTTTTTTTTTTTTTTCCGTTTTTTTTCTAAGTGTCTGATCGAGAGAAGGAAAAAGAGGTGATTTTAAGCCACTCTCGATTTTGTACTTAGAAAAAATCCAATTTTTTTTTTTTTTTTTCCGTTTTTTTTCTAAGTGTCTGATCGAGAGAAGGAAAAAGAGGTGATTTTTAGCCTCTCTTGATTTTGTACTTAGAAAAAATCCAATTTTTTTTTTTTTTTTCTTTTTTTTTTCTAAGTGTCTGATCGAGAGAAGGAAAAAGAGGTGATTTTTAGCCACTCTCGATTTTGTACTTAGAAAAAATCCAATTTTTTTTTTTTTTTTTTCCGTTTTTTTTCTAAGTGTCTGATCGAGAGAAGGAAAAAGAGGTGATTTTTAGCCTCTCTCGATTTTGTACTTAGAAAAAATCCAATTTTTTTTTTTTTTTTTTTTTTTTTTTCCGTTTTTTTTCTAAGTGTCTGATCGAGAGAAGGAAAAAGAGGTGATTTTTAGCCTCTCTCGATTTTGTACTTAGAAAAAATCCAAATTTTTTTTTTTTTTTTTTCATTTTTTTTTCTAAGTGTCTGATCGAGAGAAGGAAAAAGAGGTGATTTTTAGCCTCTCTTGATTTTGTACTTAGAAAAAATCCATTTTTTTTTTTTTTTTTCTTTTTTTTTTCTAAGTGTCTGATCGAGAGAAGGAAAAAGAGGTGATTTTTAGCCTCTCTCGATTTTGTACTTAGAAAAAATCCAATTTTTTTTTTTTTTTTTTTCCGTTTTTTTTCTAAGTGTCTGATCGAGAGAAGGAAAAAGAGGTGATTTTTAGCCTCTCTTGATTTTGTACTTAGAAAAAATCCAATTTTATTTTATTTTTTTCTTTTTTTTTTCTAAGTGTCTGATCGAGAGAAGGAAAAAGAGGTGATTTTTAGCCACTCTCGATTTTGTACTTAGAAAAAATCCAAATTTTTTTTTTTTTTTTTCCGTTTTTTTTCTAAGTGTCTGATCGAGAGAAGGAAAAAGAGGTGATTTTTAGCCTCTCTTGATTTTGTACTTAGAAAAAATCCAATTTTTTTTTTTTTTTTCTTTTTTTTTTCTAAGTGTCTGATCGAGAGAAGGAAAAAGAGGTGATTTTTAGCCTCTCTCGATTTTGTACTTAGAAAAAATCCAAATTTTTTTTTTTTTTTTTTCCGTTTTTTTTCTAAGTGTCTGATCGAGAGAAGGAAAAAGAGGTGATTTTTAGCCTCTCTCGATTTTGTACTTAGAAAAAATCCAAATTTTTTTTTTTTTTTTTTCCGTTTTTTTTCTAAGTGTCTGATCGAGAGAAGGAAAAAGAGGTGATTTTTAGCCTCTCTCGATTTTGTACTTAAAAAAAATCCAAATTGTTTTTTTTTTTTTTCCATTTTTTTTCTAAGTGTCTGATCGAGAGAAGGAAAAAGAGGTGATTTTTAGCCACTCTCGATTTTGTACTTAGAAAAAATCCAATTTTTTTTTTTTTTTTCTTTTTTTTTTCTAAGTGTCTGATCGAGAGAAGGAAAAAGAGGTGATTTTTAGCCACTCTCGATTTTGTACTTAGAAAAAATCCCAATTTTTTTTTTTTTTTTTCCATTTTTTTTTCTAAGTGTCTGATCGAGAGAAGGAAAAAGAGGTGATTTTTAGCCACTCTCGATTTTGTACTTAGAAAAAATCCAATTTTTTTTTTTTCCGTTTTTTTTCTAAGTGTCTGATCGAGAGAAGGAAAAAGAGGTGATTTTTAGCCTCTCTCGATTTTGTACTTAGAAAAAATCCAAATTTTTTTTTTTTTTTTTTCCGTTTTTTTTCTAAGTGTCTGATCGAGAGAAGGAAAAAGAGGTGATTTTTAGCCACTCTCGATTTTGTACTTAGAAAAAAATCCAATTTTTTTTTTTTTTTTCCGTTTTTTTTCTAAGTGTCTGATCGAGAGAAGGAAAAAGAGGTGATTTTTAGCCTCTCTTGATTTTGTACTTAGAAAAAATCCAATTTTTTTTTTTTTTTTCATTTTTTTTTCTAAGTGTCTGATCGAGAGAAGGAAAAAGAGGTGATTTTTAGCCACTCTCGATTTTGTACTTAGAAAAAATCCCAATTTTTTTTTTTTTTTTTTCCGTTTTTTTTCTAAGTGTCTGATCGAGAGAAGGAAAAAGAGGTGATTTTCAGCCACTCTCGATTTTGTACTTAGAAAAAATCCAAATTTTTTTTTTTTTTTTTCCGTTTTTTTTCTAAGTGTCTGATCGAGAGAAGGAAAAAGAGGTGATTTTTAGCCTCTCTCGATTTTGTACTTAGAAAAAATCCAAATTTTTTTTTTTTTTTTTTCATTTTTTTTTCTAAGTGTCTGATCGAGAGAAGGAAAAAGAGGTGATTTTTAGCCTCTCTTGATTTTGTACTTAGAAAAAATCCATTTTTTTTTTTTTTTTTTCATTTTTTTTTCTAAGTGTCTGATCGAGAGAAGGAAAAAGAGGTGATTTTTAGCCTCTCTCGATTTTGTACTTAGAAAAAATTCAATTTTTTTTTTTTTTTTTTTCCGTTTTTTTTCTAAGTGTCTGATCGAGAGAAGGAAAAAGAGGTGATTTTTAGCCTCTCTTGATTTTGTACTTAGAAAAAATCCAATTTTATTTTATTTTTTTCTTTTTTTTTTCTAAGTGTCTGATCGAGAGAAGGAAAAAGAGGTGATTTTTAGCCACTCTCGATTTTGTACTTAGAAAAAATCCAAATTTTTTTTTTTTTTTTTCCGTTTTTTTTCTAAGTGTCTGATCGAGAGAAGGAAAAAGAGGTGATTTTTAGCCTCTCTTGATTTTGTACTTAGAAAAAATCCAATTTTTTTTTTTTTTTTCTTTTTTTTTTCTAAGTGTCTGATCGAGAGAAGGAAAAAGAGGTGATTTTTAGCCACTCTCGATTTTGTACTTAGAAAAAATCCCAATTTTTTTTTTTTTTTTTCCATTTTTTTTTCTAAGTGTCTGATCGAGAGAAGGAAAAAGAGGTGATTTTTAGCCACTCTCGATTTTGTACTTAGAAAAAATCCAATTTTTTTTTTTTCCGTTTTTTTTCTAAGTGTCTGATCGAGAGAAGGAAAAAGAGGTGATTTTTAGCCTCTCTCGATTTTGTACTTAGAAAAAATCCAAATTTTTTTTTTTTTTTTTTCCGTTTTTTTTCTTAGTGTCTGATCGAGAGAAGGAAAAAGAGGTGATTTGTAGCCACTCTCGATTTTGTACTTAGAAAAAAATCCAATTTTTTTTTTTTTTTTCCGTTTTTTTTCTAAGTGTCTGATCGAGAGAAGGAAAAAGAGGTGATTTTTAGCCTCTCTTGATTTTGTACTTAGAAAAAATCCAATTTTTTTTTTTTTTTTTCATTTTTTTTTCTAAGTGTCTGATCGAGAGAAGGAAAAAGAGGTGATTTTTAGCCACTCTCGATTTTGTACTTAGAAAAAAATCCAATTTTTTTTTTTTTTTTCCGTTTTTTTTCTAAGTGTCTGATCGAGAGAAGGAAAAAGAGGTGATTTTTAGCCTCTCTCGATTTTGTACTTAGAAAAAATCCAAATTTTTTTTTTTTTTTTTTCCGTTTTTTTTCTAAGTGTCTGATCGAGAGAAGGAAAAAGAGGTGATTTTTAGCCACTCTCGATTTTGTACTTAGAAAAAAATCCAATTTTTTTTTTTTTTTTCCGTTTTTTTTCTAAGTGTCTGATCGAGAGAAGGAAAAAGAGGTGATTTTTAGCCTCTCTTGATTTTGTACTTAGAAAAAATCCAATTTTTTTTTTTTTTTTTCATTTTTTTTTCTAAGTGTCTGATCGAGAGAAGGAAAAAGAGGTGATTTTTAGCCACTCTCGATTTTGTACTTAGAAAAAATCCCAATTTTTTTTTTTTTTTTTTCCGTTTTTTTTCTAAGTGTCTGATCGAGAGAAGGAAAAAGAGGTGATTTTCAGCCACTCTCGATTTTGTACTTAGAAAAAATCCAAATTTTTTTTTTTTTTTTTCCGTTTTTTTTCTAAGTGTCTGATCGAGAGAAGGAAAAAGAGGTGATTTTTAGCCTCTCTCGATTTTGTACTTCGAAAAAATCCAAATTTTTTTTTTTTTTTTTCCGTTTTTTTTCTAAGTGTCTGATCGAGAGAAGGAAAAAGAGGTGCTTTTTAGCCTCTCTCGATTTTGTACTTAGAAAAAATCCAAATTTTTTTTTTTTTTTTTTTTTTCCGTTTTTTTTCTAAGTGTCTGATCGAGAGAAGGAAAAAGAGGTGATTTTTAGCCTCTCTCGATTTTGTACTTAGAAAAAATCCAAATTTTTTTTTTTTTTTTTTCATTTTTTTTTCTAAGTGTCTGATCGAGAGAAGGAAAAAGAGGTGATTTTTAGCCACTCTCGATTTTGTACTTAGAAAATATCCAATTTTTTTTTTTTTTTTCTTCCGTTTTTTTTCTAAGTGTCTGATCGAGAGAAGGAAAAAGAGGTGATTTTTAGCCACTCTCGATTTTGTACTTAGAAAAAATCCAAATTTTTTTTTTTTTTTTTTCCGTTTTTTTTCTAAGTGTCTGATCGAGAGAAGGAAAAAGAGGTGATTTTTAGCCACTCTCGATTTTGTACTTAGAAAAAATCCAATTTATTTTTTTTTTTTTCTTTTTTTTTTGTAAGTGTCTGATCGAGAGAAGGAAAAAGAGGTGATTTTTAGCCACTCTCGATTTTGTACTTACAAAAAATCCAAATTTTTTTTTTTTTTTTTTCCATTTTTTTTCTAAGTGTCTGATCGAGAGAAGGAAAAAGAGGTGATTTTTAGCCTCTCTCGATTTTGTACTTAGAAAAAATCCAAAATTTATTTATTTTTTTTTCAGTTTTTTTTCTAAGTGTCTGATCGAGAGAAGGAAAAAGAGGTGATTTTTAGCCTCTCTTGATTTTGTAGTGAGAAAAAATCCAATTTTTTTTTTTTTTTTTTCATTTTTTTTTCTAAGTGTCTGATCGAGAGAAGGAAAAAGAGGTGATTTTCAGCCACTCTCGATTTTGTACTTAGAAAAAATCCAATTTTTTTTTTTTTTTTTTTTCCGTTTTTTTTCTAAGTGTCTGATCGAGAGAAGGAAAAAGAGGTGATTTTTAGCCACTCTCGATTTTGTACTTAGAAAAAATCCAAATTTTGTTTTTTTTTTTTCATTTTTTTTCTAAGTGTCTGATCGAGAGAAGGAAAAAGAGGTGATTTTTAGCCTCTCTCGATTTTGTACTTAGAAAAAATCCAAATTTTTTTTTTTTTTTTTTTCAGTTTTTTTTCTAAGTGTCTGATCGAGAAAAGGAAAAAGAGGTGAGTTTTAGCCTCTCTTGATTTTGTACTTAGAAAAAATCCAAATTTTTTTTTTTTTTTTCCGTTTTTTTTCTAAGTGTCTGATCGAGAGAAGGAAAAAGAGGTGATTTTAAGCCACTCTCGATTTTGTACTTAGAAAAAATCCAATTTTTTTTTTTTTTTTTTCATTTTTTTTTCTAAGTGTCTGATCGAGAGAAGGAAAAAGAGGTGATTTTTAGCCTCTCTTGATTTTGTACTTAGAAAAAATCCATTTTTTTTTTTTTTTTTTCATTTTTTTTTCTAAGTGTCTGATCGAGAGAAGGAAAAAGAGGTGATTTTTAGCCTCTCTCGATTTTGTACTTAGAAAAAATCCAATTTTTTTTTTTTTTTTTTTCCGTTTTTTTTCTAAGTGTCTGATCGAGAGAAGGAAAAAGAGGTGATTTTTAGCCTCTCTTGATTTTGTACTTAGAAAAAATCCAATTTTATTTTATTTTTTTCTTTTTTTTTTCTAAGTGTCTGATCGAGAGAAGGAAAAAGAGGTGATTTTTAGCCACTCTCGATTTTGTACTTAGAAAAAATCCAAATTTTTTTTTTTTTTTTTCCGTTTTTTTTCTAAGTGTCTGATCGAGAGAAGGAAAAAGAGGTGATTTTAAGCCACTCTCGATTTTGTACTTAGAAAAAATCCAATTTTTTTTTTTTTTTTTCCGTTTTTTTTCTAAGTGTCTGATCGAGAGAAGGAAAAAGAGGTGATTTTTAGCCTCTCTCGATTTTGTACTTAGAAAAAATCCAATTTTTTTTTTTTTTTTTTTCCGTTTTTTTTCTAAGTGTCTGATCGAGAGAAGGAAAAAGAGGTGATTTTTAGCCTCTCTTGATTTTGTACTTAGAAAAAATCCAATTTTATTTTATTTTTTTCTTTTTTTTTTCTAAGTGTCTGATCGAGAGAAGGAAAAAGAGGTGATTTTTAGCCACTCTCGATTTTGTACTTAGAAAAAATCCAATTTTTTTTTTTTTTTTTTCCGTTTTTTTTCTAAGTGTCTGATCGAGAGAAGGAAAAAGAGGTGATTTTTAGCCTCTCTCGATTTTGTACTTAGAAAAAATCCAATTTTTTTTTTTTTTTTTTCTGTTTTTTTTCTAAGTGTCTGATCGAGAGAAGGAAAAAGAGGTGATTTTTAGCCTCTCTCGATTTTGTACTTAGAAAAAATCCAAATTTTTTTTTTTTTTTTTCATTTTTTTTTCTAAGTGTCTGATCGAGAGAAGGAAAAAGAGGTGATTTTTAGCCTCTCTTGATTTTGTACTTAGAAAAAATCCATTTTTTTTTTTTTTTTTTCATTTTTTTTTCTAAGTGTCTGATCGAGAGAAGGAAAAAGAGGTGATTTTTAGCCTCTCTCGATTTTGTACTTAGAAAAAATCCAATTTTTTTTTTTTTTTTTTTCCGTTTTTTTTCTAAGTGTCTGATCGAGAGAAGGAAAAAGAGGTGATTTTTAGCCTCTCTTGATTTTGTACTTAGAAAAAATCCAATTTTATTTTCTTTTTTTCTTTTTTTTTTCTAAGTGTCTGATCGAGAGAAGGAAAAAGAGGTGATTTTTAGCCACTCTCGATTTTGTACTTAGAAAAAATCCAAATTTTTTTTTTTTTTTTTCCGTTTTTTTTCTAAGTGTCTGATCGAGAGAAGGAAAAAGAGGTGATTTTTAGCCTCTCTTGATTTTGTACTTAGAAAAAATCCAATTTTTTTTTTTTTTTTCTTTTTTTTTTCTAAGTGTCTGATCGAGAAAAGGAAAAAGAGGTGAGTTTTAGCCTCTCTTGATTTTGTACTTAGAAAAAATCCAAATTTTTTTTTTTTTTTCCGTTTTTTTTCTAAGTGTCTGATCGAGAGAAGGAAAAAGAGGTGATTTTAAGCCACTCTCGATTTTGTACTTAGAAAAAATCCAATTTTTTTTTTTTTTTTTCCGTTTTTTTTCTAAGTGTCTGATCGAGAGAAGGAAAAAGAGGTGATTTTTAGCCTCTCTTGATTTTGTACTTAGAAAAAATCCAATTTTTTTTTTTTTTTTTCTTTTTTTTTTCTAAGTGTCTGATCGAGAGAAGGAAAAAGAGGTGATTTTTAGCCACTCTCGATTTTGTACTTAGAAAAAATCCAATTTTTTTTTTTTTTTTTCCGTTTTTTTTCTAAGTGTCTGATCGAGAGAAGGAAAAAGAGGTGATTTTTAGCCTCTCTCGATTTTGTACTTAGAAAAAATCCAATTTTTTTTTTTTTTTTTTTCCGTTTTTTTTCTAAGTGTCTGATCGAGAGAAGGAAAAAGAGGTGATTTTTAGCCTCTCTCGATTTTGTACTTAGAAAAAATCCAAATTTTTTTTTTTTTTTTTTCATTTTTTTTTCTAAGTGTCTGATCGAGAGAAGGAAAAAGAGGTGATTTTTAGCCTCTCTTGATTTTGTACTTAGAAAAAATCCATTTTTTTTTTTTTTTTTTCATTTTTTTTTCTAAGTGTCTGATCGAGAGAAGGAAAAAGAGGTGATTTTTAGCCTCTCTCGATTTTGTACTTAGAAAAAATCCAATTTTTTTTTTTTTTTTTTTCCGTTTTTTTTCTAAGTGTCTGATCGAGAGAAGGAAAAAGAGGTGATTTTTAGCCTCTCTTGATTTTGTACTTAGAAAAAATCCAATTTTATTTTATTTTTTTCTTTTTTTTTTCTAAGTGTCTGATCGAGAGAAGGAAAAAGAGGTGATTTTTAGCCACTCTCGATTTTGTACTTAGAAAAAATCCAAATTTTTTTTTTTTTTTTTCCGTTTTTTTTCTAAGTGTCTGATCGAGAGAAGGAAAAAGAGGTGATTTTTAGCCTCTCTCGATTTTGTACTTAGAAAAAATCCAAATTTTTTTTTTTTTTTTTTCCGTTTTTTTTCTAAGTGTCTGATCGAGAGAAGGAAAAAGAGGTGATTTTTAGCCTCTCTCGATTTTGTACTTAAAAAAAATCCAAATTGTTTTTTTTTTTTTTCCATTTTTTTTCTAAGTGTCTGATCGAGAGAAGGAAAAAGAGGTGATTTTTAGCCTCTCTCGATTTTGTACTTAGAAAAAATCCAAATTTTTTTTTTTTTTTTTTTCCGTTTTTTTTCTAAGTGTCTGATCGAGAGAAGGAAAAAGAGGTGATTTTTAGCCTCTCTCGATTTTGTACTTAGAAAAAATCCAAATTTTTTTTTTTTTTTTTTCATTTTTTTTTCTAAGTGTCTGATCGAGAGAAGGAAAAAGAGGTGATTTTTAGCCACTCTCGATTTTGTACTTAGAAAATATCCAATTTTTTTTTTTTTTTTCTTCCGTTTTTTTTCTAAGTGTCTGATCGAGAGAAGGAAAAAGAGGTGATTTTTAGCCACTCTCGATTTTGTACTTAGAAAAAATCCAAATTTTTTTTTTTTTTTTTTCCGTTTTTTTTCTAAGTGTCTGATCGAGAGAAGGAAAAAGAGGTGATTTTTAGCCACTCTCGATTTTGTACTTAGAAAAAAATCCAATTTTTTTTTTTTTTTTCCGTTTTTTTTCTAAGTGTCTGATCGAGAGAAAGAAAAAGAGGTGATTTTTAGCCTCTCTTGATTTTGTACTTAGAAAAAATCCAATTTTTTTTTTTTTTTTTCTTTTTTTTTTCTAAGTGTCTGATCGAGAGAAGGAAAAAGAGGTGATTTTTAGCCACTCTCGATTTTGTACTTAGAAAAAATCCCAATTTTTTTTTTTTTTTTTCCGTTTTTTTTCTAAGTGTCTGATCGAGAGAAGGAAAAAGAGGTGATTTTCAGCCACTCTCGATTTTGTACTTAGAAAAAATCCAAATTTTTTTTTTTTTTTTTCCGTTTTTTTTCTAAGTGTCTGATCGAGAGAAGGAAAAAGAGGTGATTTTTAGCCACTCTCGATTTTGTACTTAGAAAAAAATCCAAATTTTTTTTTTTTTTTTTTCCGTTTTTTTTCTAAGTGTCTGATCGAGAGAAGGAAAAAGAGGTGATTTTTAGCCTCTCTTGATTTTGTACTTAAAAAAAAATCCAATTTTTTTTTTTTTTTTTCATTTTTTTTTCTAAGTGTCTGATCGAGAGAAGGAAAAAGAGGTGATTTTTAGCCACTCTCGATTTTGTACTTAGAAAAAATCCCAATTTTTTTTTTTTTTTTTCCGTTTTTTTTTTAGTGTCTGATCGAGAGAAGGAAAAAGAGGTGATTTTTAGCCACTCTCGATTTTGTACTTAGAAAAAATCCAATTTTTTTTTTTTTTTTTTCCGTTTTTTTTCTAAGTGTCTGATCGAGAGAAGGAAAAAGAGGTGCTTTTTAGCCTCTCTCGATTTTGTACTTAGAAAAAATCCAAATTTTTTTTTTTTTTTTTTCCGTTTTTTTTCTAAGTGTCTGATCGAGAGAAGGAAAAAGAGGTGATTTTTAGCCTCTCTCGATTTTGTACTTAGAAAAAATCCAAATTTTTTTTTTTTTTTTTTCTTTTTTTTTTCTAAGTGTCTGATCGAGAGAAGGAAAAAGAGGTGATTTTCAGCCACTCTCGATTTTGTACTTAGAAAAAATCCAATTTTTTTTTTTTTTTTTTTTCCGTTTTTTTTCTAAGTGTCTGATCGAGAGAAGGAAAAAGAGGTGATTTTTAGCCACTCTCGATTTTGTACTTAGAAAAAATCCAAATTTTTTTTTTTTTTTTTTCCGTTTTTTTTCTAAGTGTCTGATCGAGAGAAGGAAAAAGAGGTGATTTTTAGCCACTCTCGATTTTGTACTTAGAAAAAATCCAATTTTTTTTTTTTTTTTTCTTTTTTTTTTCTAAGTGTCTGATCGAGAGAAGGAAAAAGAGGTGATTTTTAGCCACTCTCGATTTTGTACTTACAAAAAATCCAAATTTTTTTTTTTTTTTTTTCCATTTTTTTTCTAAGTGTCTGATCGAGAGAAGGAAAAAGAGGTGATTTTTAGCCTCTCTCGATTTTGTACTTAGAAAAAATCCAAAATTTATTTATTTTTTTTTCAGTTTTTTTTCTAAGTGTCTGATCGAGAGAAGGAAAAAGAGGTGATTTTTAGCCTCTCTTGATTTTGTAGTGAGAAAAAATCCAATTTTTTTTTTTTTTTTTTCATTTTTTTTTCTAAGTGTCTGATCGAGAGAAGGAAAAAGAGGTGATTTTCAGCCACTCTCGATTTTGTACTTAGAAAAAATCCAATTTTTTTTTTTTTTTTTTTCCGTTTTTTTTCTAAGTGTCTGATCGAGAGAAGGAAAAAGAGGTGATTTTTAGCCACTCTCGATTTTGTACTTAGAAAAAATCCAAATTTTTTTTTTTTTTTTTCATTTTTTTTTCTAAGTGTCTGATCGAGAGAAGGAAAAAGAGGTGATTTTTAGCCTCTCTCGATTTTGTACTTAGAAAAAATCCAAATTTTTTTTTTTTTTTTTTTCAGTTTTTTTTCTAAGTGTCTGATCGAGAAAAGGAAAAAGAGGTGAGTTTTAGCCTCTCTTGATTTTGTACTTAGAAAAAATCCAAATTTTTTTTTTTTTTCTTTTTTTTTTCTAAGTGTCTGATCGAGAGAAGGAAAAAGAGGTGATTTTTAGCCACTCTCGATTTTGTACTTAGAAAAAATCCAAATTTTTTTTTTTTTTTTTCAGTTTTTTTTCTAAGTGTCTGATCGAGAGAAGGAAAAAGAGGTGATTTTTAGCCTCTCTCGATTTTGTACTTAGAAAAAATCCAAATTTTTTTTTTTTTTTTCCGTTTTTTTTCTAAGTGTCTGATCGAGAGAAGGAAAAAGAGGTGATTTTTAGCCACTCTCGATTTTGTACTTAGAAAAAATCCAAATTTTTTTTTTTTTTTTTTTCCGTTTTTTTTCTAAGTGTCTGATCGAGAGAAGGAAAAAGAGGTGATTTTTAGCCACTCTCGATTTTGTACTTAGAAAAAATCCAAATTTTTTTTATTTTTTTTTCCGTTTTTTTTCTAAGTGTCTGATCGAGAGAAGGAAAAAGAGGTGATTTTTAGCCTCTCTCGATTTTGTACTTAGAAAAAATCCAAATTTTTTTTTTTTTTTTTTCCGTTTTTTCTCTAATTGTCTGATCGAGAGAAGGAAAAAGAGGTGATTTTTAGCCACTGTCGATTTTGTACTTAGAAAAAAATCCAAATTTTTTATTTTTTTTTTCCGTTTTTTTCTAAGTGTCTGATCGAGAGAAGGAAAAAGAGGTGATTTTTAGCCTCTCTTGATTTTGTACTTAGAAAAAATCCAATTTTTTTTTTTTTTTTTTTCATTTTTTTTTCTAAGTGTCTGATCGAGAGAAGGAAAAAGAGGTGATTTTTAGCCACTCTCGATTTTGTACTTAGAAAAAATCCAAATTTTTTATTTTTTTTTTCCGTTTTTTTTCTAAGTGTCTGATCGAGAGAAGGAAAAAGAGGTGATTTTTAGCCACTCTCGATTTTGTACTTAGAAAAAATCCAAATTTTTTTTTTTTTTTTTTCCGTTTTTTTTCTAAGTGTCTGATCGAGAGAAGGAAAAAGAGGTGATTTTTAGCCACTCTCGATTTTGTACTTAGAAAAAATCCAAATTTTTTTTTTTTTTTTTCCGTTTTTTTTCTAAGTGTCTGATCGAGAGAAGGAAAAAGAGGTGATTTTTAGCCACTCTCGATTTTGTACTTAGAAAAAATCCAAATTTTTTTTTTTTTTTTTTCCGTTTTTTTTCTAAGTGTCTGATCGAGAGAAGGAAAAAGAGGTGATTTTAAGCCACTCTCGATTTTGTACTTAGAAAAAATCCAATTTTTTTTTTTTTTTTTCCGTTTTTTTTCTAAGTGTCTGATCGAGAGAAGGAAAAAGAGGTGATTTTTAGCCTCTCTTGATTTTGTACTTAGAAAAAATCCAATTTTTTTTTTTTTTTTTCTTTTTTTTTTCTAAGTGTCTGATCGAGAGAAGGAAAAAGAGGTGATTTTTAGCCACTCTCGATTTTGTACTCAGAAAAAATCCAATTTTTTTTTTTTTTTTTTCCGTTTTTTTTCTAAGTGTCTGATCGAGAGAAGGAAAAAGAGGTGATTTTTAGCCTCTCTCGATTTTGTACTTAGAAAAAATCCAATTTTTTTTTTTTTTTTTTTCCGTTTTTTTTCTAAGTGTCTGATCGAGAGAAGGAAAAAGAGGTGATTTTTAGCCTCTCTCGATTTTGTACTTAGAAAAAATCCAAATTTTTTTTTTTTTTTTTTCATTTTTTTTTCTAAGTGTCTGATCGAGAGAAGGAAAAAGAGGTGATTTTTAGCCTCTCTTGATTTTGTACTTAGAAAAAATCCATTTTTTTTTTTTTTTTTTCATTTTTTTTTCTAAGTGTCTGATCGAGAGAAGGAAAAAGAGGTGATTTTTAGCCTCTCTCGATTTTGTACTTAGAAAAAATCCAATTTTTTTTTTTTTTTTTTTCCGTTTTTTTTCTAAGTGTCTGATCGAGAGAAGGAAAAAGAGGTGATTTTTAGCCTCTCTTGATTTTGTACTTAGAAAAAATCCAATTTTATTTTTTTTTTTCTTTTTTTTTTCTAAGTGTCTGATCGAGAGAAGGAAAAAGAGGTGATTTTTAGCCACTCTCGATTTTGTACTTAGAAAAAATCCAAATTTTTTTTTTTTTTTTTCCGTTTTTTTTCTAAGTGTCTGATCGAGAGAAGGAAAAAGAGGTGATTTTTAGCCTCTCTTGATTTTGTACTTAGAAAAAATCCAATTTTTTTTTTTTTTTTCTTTTTTTTTTCTAAGTGTCTGATCGAGAGAAGGAAAAAGAGGTGATTTTTAGCCTCTCTCGATTTTGTACTTAGAAAAAATCCAAATTTTTTTTTTTTTTTTTTCCGTTTTTTTTCTAAGTGTCTGATCGAGAGAAGGAAAAAGAGGTGATTTTTAGCCTCTCTCGATTTTGTACTTAGAAAAAATCCAAATTTTTTTTTTTTTTTTTTCCGTTTTTTTTCTAAGTGTCTGATCGAGAGAAGGAAAAAGAGGTGATTTTTAGCCTCTCTCGATTTTGTACTTAAAAAAAATCCAAATTGTTTTTTTTTTTTTTCCATTTTTTTTCTAAGTGTCTGATCGAGAGAAGGAAAAAGAGGTGATTTTTAGCCACTCTCGATTTTGTACTTAGAAAAAATCCAATTTTTTTTTTTTTTTTTTCTTTTTTTTTTCTAAGTGTCTGATCGAGAGAAGGAAAAAGAGGTGATTTTTAGCCACTCTCGATTTTGTACTTAGAAAAAATCCCAATTTTTTTTTTTTTTTTTCCATTTTTTTTTCTAAGTGTCTGATCGAGAGAAGGAAAAAGAGGTGATTTTTAGCCACTCTCGATTTTGTACTTAGAAAAAATCCAATTTTTTTTTTTTCCGTTTTTTTTCTAAGTGTCTGATCGAGAGAAGGAAAAAGAGGTGATTTTTAGCCTCTCTCGATTTTGTACTTAGAAAAAATCCAAATATTTTTTTTTTTTTTTTCCGTTTTTTTTCTAAGTGTCTGATCGAGAGAAGGAAAAAGAGGTGATTTTTAGCCACTCTCGATTTTGTACTTAGAAAAAAATCCAATTTTTTTTTTTTTTTTCCGTTTTTTTTCTAAGTGTCTGATCGAGAGAAGGAAAAAGAGGTGATTTTTAGCCTCTCTTGATTTTGTACTTAGAAAAAATCCAATTTTTTTTTTTTTTTTTCATTTTTTTTTCTAAGTGTCTGATCGAGAGAAGGAAAAAGAGGTGATTTTTAGCCACTCTCGATTTTGTACTTAGAAAAAATCCCAATTTTTTTTTTTTTTTTCCGTTTTTTTTCTAAGTGTCTGATCGAGAGAAGGAAAAAGAGGTGATTTTCAGCCACTCTCGATTTTGTACTTAGAAAAAATCCAAATTTTTTTTTTTTTTTTTCCGTTTTTTTTCTAAGTGTCTGATCGAGAGAAGGAAAAAGAGGTGATTTTTAGCCTCTCTCGATTTTGTACTTCGAAAAAATCCAATTTTTTTTTTTTTTTTTTCCGTTTTTTTTCTAAGTGTCTGATCGAGAGAAGGAAAAAGAGGTGATTTTTAGCCACTCTCGATTTTGTACTTAGAAAAAAATCCAAATTTTTTTTTTTTTTTTTTCCGTTTTTTTTCTAAGTGTCTGATCGAGAGAAGGAAAAAGAGGTGATTTTTAGCCTCTCTTGATTTTGTACTTAAAAAAAAATCCAATTTTTTTTTTTTTTTTTTCATTTTTTTTTCTAAGTGTCTGATCGAGAGAAGGAAAAAGAGGTGATTTTTAGCCACTCTCGATTTTGTACTTAGAAAAAATCCCAATTTTTTTTTTTTTTTTTCCGTTTTTTTTTTAGTGTCTGATCGAGAGAAGGAAAAAGAGGTGATTTTTAGCCACTCTCGATTTTGTACTTAGAAAAAATCCAAATTTTTTTTTTTTTTTTTCCGTTTTTTTTCTAAGTGTCTGATCGAGAGAAGGAAAAAGAGGTGCTTTTTAGCCTCTCTCGATTTTGTACTTAGAAAAAATCCAAATTTTTTTTTTTTTTTTTTTCCGTTTTTTTTCTAAGTGTCTGATCGAGAGAAGGAAAAAGAGGTGATTTTTAGCCTCTCTCGATTTTGTACTTAGAAAAAATCCAAATTTTTTTTTTTTTTTTTTCTTTTTTTTTTCTAAGTGTCTGATCGAGAGAAGGAAAAAGAGGTGATTTTTAGCCACTCTCGATTTTGTACTTAGAAAATATCCAAATTTTTTTTTTTTTTTTTTCCGTTTTTTTTCTAAGTGTCTGATCGAGAGAAGGAAAAAGAGGTGATTTTTAGCCACTCTCGATTTTGTACTTAGAAAAAATCCAAATTTTTTTTTTTTTTTTTTCCGTTTTTTTTCTAAGTGTCTGATCGAGAGAAGGAAAAAGAGGTGATTTTTAGCCACTCTCGATTTTGTACTTAGAAAAAATCCAATTTTTTTTTTTTTTTTCTTTTTTTTTTCTAAGTGTCTGATCGAGAGAAGGAAAAAGAGGTGATTTTTAGCCACTCTCGATTTTGTACTTACAAAAAATCCAAATTTTTTTTTTTTTTTTTTCCATTTTTTTTCTAAGTGTCTGATCGAGAGAAGGAAAAAGAGGTGATTTTTAGCCTCTCTCGATTTTGTACTTAGAAAAAATCCAAAATTTATTTATTTTTTTTTCAGTTTTTTTTCTAAGTGTCTGATCGAGAGAAGGAAAAAGAGGTGATTTTTAGCCTCTCTTGATTTTGTAGTGAGAAAAAATCCAATTTTTTTTTTTTTTTTTTCATTTTTTTTTCTAAGTGTCTGATCGAGAGAAGGAAAAAGAGGTGATTTTCAGCCACTCTCGATTTTGTACTTAGAAAAAATCCAATTTTTTTTTTTTTTTTTTTTCCGTTTTTTTTCTAAGTGTCTGATCGAGAGAAGGAAAAAGAGGTGATTTTTAGCCACTCTCGATTTTGTACTTAGAAAAAATCCAAATTTTTTTTTTTTTTTTTCATTTTTTTTTCTAAGTGTCTGATCGAGAGAAGGAAAAAGAGGTGATTTTTAGCCTCTCTCGATTTTGTACTTAGAAAAAATCCAAATTTTTTTTTTTTTTTTTTTCAGTTTTTTTTCTAAGTGTCTGATCGAGAAAAGGAAAAAGAGGTGAGTTTTAGCCTCTCTTGATTTTGTACTTAGAAAAAATCCAAATTTTTTTTTTTTTTTCTTTTTTTTTTCTAAGTGTCTGATCGAGAGAAGGAAAAAGAGGTGATTTTTAGCCTCTCTCGATTTTGTACTTAGAAAAAATCCAAATTTTTTTTTTTTTTTTCCGTTTTTTTTCTAAGTGTCTGATCGAGAGAAGGAAAAAGAGGTGATTTTTAGCCACTCTCGATTTTGTACTTAGAAAAAATCCAAATTTTTTTTTTTTTTTTTTCCCGTTTTTTTTCTAAGTGTCTGATCGAGAGAAGGAAAAAGAGGTGATTTTTAGCCACTCTCGATTTTGTACTTAGAAAAAATCCAAATTTTTTTATTTTTTTTTCCGTTTTTTTTCTAAGTGTCTGATCGAGAGAAGGAAAAAGAGGTGATTTTTAGCCTCTCTCGATTTTGTACTTAGAAAAAATCCAAATTTTTTTTTTTTTTTTTTCCGTTTTTTCTCTAATTGTCTGATCGAGAGAAGGAAAAAGAGGTGATTTTTAGCCACTCTCGATTTTGTACTTAGAAAAAAATCCAAATTTTTTATTTTTTTTTTCCGTTTTTTTCTAAGTGTCTGATCGAGAGAAGGAAAAAGAGGTGATTTTTAGCCTCTCTTGATTTTGTACTTAGAAAAAATCCAATTTTTTTTTTTTTTTTTTTCATTTTTTTTTCTAAGTGTCTGATCGAGAGAAGGAAAAAGAGGTGATTTTTAGCCACTCTCGATTTTGTACTTAGAAAAAATCCAAATTTTTTATTTTTTTTTTCCGTTTTTTTTCTAAGTGTCTGATCGAGAGAAGGAAAAAGAGGTGATTTTTAGCCACTCTCGATTTTGTACTTAGAAAAAATCCAAATTTTTTTTTTTTTTTTTTCCGTTTTTTTTCTAAGTGTCTGATCGAGAGAAGGAAAAAGAGGTGATTTTTAGCCACTCTCGATTTTGTACTTAGAAAAAATCCAAATTTTTTTTTTTTTTTTCCGTTTTTTTTCTAAGTGTCTGATCGAGAGAAGGAAAAAGAGGTGATTTTTAGCCACTCTCGATTTTGTACTTAGAAAAAATCCAAATTTTTTTTTTTTTTTTTTCCGTTTTTTTTCTAAGTGTCTGATCGAGAGAAGGAAAAAGAGGTGATTTTAAGCCACTCTCGATTTTGTACTTAGAAAAAATCCAATTTTTTTTTTTTTTTTTCCGTTTTTTTTCTAAGTGTCTGATCGAGAGAAGGAAAAAGAGGTGATTTTTAGCCTCTCTTGATTTTGTACTTAGAAAAAATCCAATTTTTTTTTTTTTTTTTCTTTTTTTTTTCTAAGTGTCTGATCGAGAGAAGGAAAAAGAGGTGATTTTTAGCCACTCTCGATTTTGTACTTAGAAAAAATCCAATTTTTTTTTTTTTTTTTTCCGTTTTTTTTCTAAGTGTCTGATCGAGAGAAGGAAAAAGAGGTGATTTTTAGCCTCTCTCGATTTTGTACTTAGAAAAAATCCAATTTTTTTTTTTTTTTTTTCCGTTTTTTTTCTAAGTGTCTGATCGAGAGAAGGAAAAAGAGGTGATTTTTAGCCTCTCTCGATTTTGTACTTAGAAAAAATCCAAATTTTTTTTTTTTTTTTTTCATTTTTTTTTCTAAGTGTCTGATCGAGAGAAGGAAAAAGAGGTGATTTTTAGCCTCCCTTGATTTTGTACTTAGAAAAAATCCATTTTTTTTTTTTTTTTTTCATTTTTTTTTCTAAGTGTCTGATCGAGAGAAGGAAAAAGAGGTGATTTTTAGCCTCTCTCGATTTTGTACTTAGAAAAAATCCAATTTTTTTTTTTTTTTTTTTCCGTTTTTTTTCTAAGTGTCTGATCGAGAGAAGGAAAAAGAGGTGATTTTTAGCCTCTCTTGATTTTGTACTTAGAAAAAATCCAATTTTATTTTTTTTTTTCTTTTTTTTTTCTAAGTGTCTGATCGAGAGAAGGAAAAAGAGGTGATTTTTAGCCACTCTCGATTTTGTACTTAGAAAAAATCCAAATTTTTTTTTTTTTTTTTCCGTTTTTTTTCTAAGTGTCTGATCGAGAGAAGGAAAAAGAGGTGATTTTTAGCCTCTCTTGATTTTGTACTTAGAAAAAATCCAATTTTTTTTTTTTTTTTCTTTTTTTTTTCTAAGTGTCTGATCGAGAGAAGGAAAAAGAGGTGATTTTTAGCCTCTCTCGATTTTGTACTTAGAAAAAATCCAAATTTTTTTTTTTTTTTTTTCCGTTTTTTTTCTAAGTGTCTGATCGAGAGAAGGAAAAAGAGGTGATTTTTAGCCTCTCTCGATTTTGTACTTAGAAAAAATCCAAATTTTTTTTTTTTTTTTTTCCGTTTTTTTTCTAAGTGTCTGATCGAGAGAAGGAAAAAGAGGTGATTTTTAGCCTCTCTCGATTTTGTACTTAAAAAAAATCCAAATTGTTTTTTTTTTTTTTCCATTTTTTTTCTAAGTGTCTGATCGAGAGAAGGAAAAAGAGGTGATTTTTAGCCACTCTCGATTTTGTACTTAGAAAAAATCCAATTTTTTTTTTTTTTTTTTCTTTTTTTTTTTCTAAGTGTCTGATCGAGAGAAGGAAAAAGAGGTGATTTTTAGCCACTCTCGATTTTGTACTTAGAAAAAATCCCAATTTTTTTTTTTTTTTTTTCCGTTTTTTTTCTAAGTGTCTGATCGAGAGAAGGAAAAAGAGGTGATTTTTAGCCACTCTCGATTTTGTACTTAGAAAATATCCAAATTTTTTTTTTTTTTTTTTTCCGTTTTTTTTCTAAGTGTCTGATCGAGAGAAGGAAAAAGAGGTGATTTTTAGCCACTCTCGATTTTGTACTTAGAAAAAATCCCAATTTTTTTTTTTTTTTTTCCGTTTTTTTTTTAGTGTCTGATCGAGAGAAGGAAAAAGAGGTGATTTTTAGCCTCTCTTGATTTTGTAGTGAGAAAAAATCCAATTTTTTTTTTTTTTTTTTCATTTTTTTTTCTAAGTGTCTGATCGAGAGAAGGAAAAAGAGGTGATTTTCAGCCACTCTCGATTTTGTACTTAGAAAAAATCCAATTTTTTTTTTTTTTTTTTTTTCCGTTTTTTTTCTAAGTGTCTGATCGAGAGAAGGAAAAAGAGGTGATTTTTAGCCACTCTCGATTTTGTACTTAGAAAAAATCCAAATTTTTTTTTTTTTTTTTCATTTTTTTTTCTAAGTGTCTGATCGAGAGAAGGAAAAAGAGGTGATTTTTAGCCTCTCTCGATTTTGTACTTAGAAAAAATCCAAATTTTTTTTTTTTTTTTTTTCAGTTTTTTTTCTAAGTGTCTGATCGAGAAAAGGAAAAAGAGGTGAGTTTTAGCCTCTCTTGATTTTGTACTTAGAAAAAATCCAAATTTTTTTTTTTTTTCTTTTTTTTTTCTAAGTGTCTGATCGAGAGAAGGAAAAAGAGGTGATTTTTAGCCACTCTCGATTTTGTACTTAGAAAAAATCCAAATTTTTTTTTTTTTTTTTCAGTTTTTTTTCTAAGTGTCTGATCGAGAGAAGGAAAAAGAGGTGATTTTTAGCCTCTCTCGATTTTGTACTTAGAAAAAATCCAAATTTTTTTTTTTTTTTTCCGTTTTTTTTCTAAGTGTCTGATCGAGAGAAGGAAAAAGAGGTGATTTTTAGCCACTCTCGATTTTGTACTTAGAAAAAATCCAAATTTTTTTTTTTTTTTTTTTCCGTTTTTTTTCTAAGTGTCTGATCGAGAGAAGGAAAAAGAGGTGATTTTTAGCCACTCTCGATTTTGTACTTAGAAAAAATCCAAATTTTTTTTATTTTTTTTTCCGTTTTTTTTCTAAGTGTCTGATCGAGAGAAGGAAAAAGAGGTGATTTTTAGCCTCTCTCGATTTTGTACTTAGAAAAAATCCAAATTTTTTTTTTTTTTTTTTCCGTTTTTTCTCTAATTGTCTGATCGAGAGAAGGAAAAAGAGGTGATTTTTAGCCACTGTCGATTTTGTACTTAGAAAAAAATCCAAATTTTTTATTTTTTTTTTCCGTTTTTTTCTAAGTGTCTGATCGAGAGAAGGAAAAAGAGGTGATTTTTAGCCTCTCTTGATTTTGTACTTAGAAAAAATCCAATTTTTCTTTTTTTTTTTTTCATTTTTTTTTCTAAGTGTCTGATCGAGAGAAGGAAAAAGAGGTGATTTTTAGCCACTCTCGATTTTGTACTTAGAAAAAATCCAAATTTTTTATTTTTTTTTTCCGTTTTTTTTCTAAGTGTCTGATCGAGAGAAGGAAAAAGAGGTGATTTTTAGCCACTCTCGATTTTGTACTTAGAAAAAATCCAAATTTTTTTTTTTTTTTTTTCCGTTTTTTTTCTAAGTGTCTGATCGAGAGAAGGAAAAAGAGGTGATTTTTAGCCACTCTCGATTTTGTACTTAGAAAAAATCCAAATTTTTTTTTTTTTTTTTCCGTTTTTTTTCTAAGTGTCTGATCGAGAGAAGGAAAAAGAGGTGATTTTTAGCCACTCTCGATTTTGTACTTAGAAAAAATCCAAATTTTTTTTTTTTTTTTTTCCGTTTTTTTTCTAAGTGTCTGATCGAGAGAAGGAAAAAGAGGTGATTTTAAGCCACTCTCGATTTTGTACTTAGAAAAAATCCAATTTTTTTTTTTTTTTTTCCGTTTTTTTTCTAAGTGTCTGATCGAGAGAAGGAAAAAGAGGTGATTTTTAGCCTCTCTTGATTTTGTACTTAGAAAAAATCCAATTTTTTTTTTTTTTTTTCTTTTTTTTTTCTAAGTGTCTGATCGAGAGAAGGAAAAAGAGGTGATTTTTAGCCACTCTCGATTTTGTACTTAGAAAAAATCCAATTTTTTTTTTTTTTTTTTCCGTTTTTTTTCTAAGTGTCTGATCGAGAGAAGGAAAAAGAGGTGATTTTTAGCCTCTCTCGATTTTGTACTTAGAAAAAATCCAATTTTTTTTTTTTTTTTTTTCCGTTTTTTTTCTAAGTGTCTGATCGAGAGAAGGAAAAAGAGGTGATTTTTAGCCTCTCTCGATTTTGTACTTAGAAAAAATCCAAATTTTTTTTTTTTTTTTTTCATTTTTTTTTCTAAGTGTCTGATCGAGAGAAGGAAAAAGAGGTGATTTTTAGCCTCTCTTGATTTTGTACTTAGAAAAAATCCATTTTTTTTTTTTTTTTTTCATTTTTTTTTCTAAGTGTCTGATCGAGAGAAGGAAAAAGAGGTGATTTTTAGCCTCTCTCGATTTTGTACTTAGAAAAAATCCAATTTTTTTTTTTTTTTTTTCCGTTTTTTTTCTAAGTGTCTGATCGAGAGAAGGAAAAAGAGGTGATTTTTAGCCTCTCTTGATTTTGTACTTAGAAAAAATCCAATTTTATTTTTTTTTTTCTTTTTTTTTTCTAAGTGTCTGATCGAGAGAAGGAAAAAGAGGTGATTTTTAGCCACTCTCGATTTTGTACTTAGAAAAAATCCAAATTTTTTTTTTTTTTTTTCCGTTTTTTTTCTAAGTGTCTGATCGAGAGAAGGAAAAAGAGGTGATTTTTAGCCTCTCTTGATTTTGTACTTAGAAAAAATCCAATTTTTTTTTTTTTTTTCTTTTTTTTTTCTAAGTGTCTGATCGAGAGAAGGAAAAAGAGGTGATTTTTAGCCTCTCTCGATTTTGTACTTAGAAAAAATCCAAATTTTTTTTTTTTTTTTTTCCGTTTTTTTTCTAAGTGTCTGATCGAGAGAAGGAAAAAGAGGTGATTTTTAGCCTCTCTCGATTTTGTACTTAGAAAAAATCCAAATTTTTTTTTTTTTTTTTCCGTTTTTTTTCTAAGTGTCTGATCGAGAGAAGGAAAAAGAGGTGATTTTTAGCCTCTCTCGATTTTGTACTTAAAAAAAATCCAAATTGTTTTTTTTTTTTTTCCATTTTTTTTCTAAGTGTCTGATCGAGAGAAGGAAAAAGAGGTGATTTTTAGCCACTCTCGATTTTGTACTTAGAAAAAATCCAATTTTTTTTTTTTTTTTTTCTTTTTTTTTTCTAAGTGTCTGATCGAGAGAAGGAAAAAGAGGTGATTTTTAGCCACTCTCGATTTTGTACTTAGAAAAAATCCCAATTTTTTTTTTTTTTTTTTCCATTTTTTTTTCTAAGTGTCTGATCGAGAGAAGGAAAAAGAGGTGATTTTTAGCCACTCTCGATTTTGTACTTAGAAAAAATCCAATTTTTTTTTTTTCCGTTTTTTTTCTAAGTGTCTGATCGAGAGAAGGAAAAAGAGGTGATTTTTAGCCTCTCTCGATTTTGTACTTAGAAAAAATCCAAATTTTTTTTTTTTTTTTTTCCGTTTTTTTTCTAAGTGTCTGATCGAGAGAAGGAAAAAGAGGTGATTTTTAGCCACTCTCGATTTTGTACTTAGAAAAAAATCCAATTTTTTTTTTTTTTTTTCCGTTTTTTTTCTAAGTGTCTGATCGAGAGAAGGAAAAAGAGGTGATTTTTAGCCTCTCTTGATTTTGTACTTAGAAAAAATCCAATTTTTTTTTTTTTTTTTCATTTTTTTTTCTAAGTGTCTGATCGAGAGAAGGAAAAAGAGGTGATTTTTAGCCACTCTCGATTTTGTACTTAGAAAAAATCCCAATTTTTTTTTTTTTTTTTCCGTTTTTTTTCTAAGTGTCTGATCGAGAGAAGGAAAAAGAGGTGATTTTCAGCCACTCTCGATTTTGTACTTAGAAAAAATCCAAATTTTTTTTTTTTTTTTTCCGTTTTTTTTCTAAGTGTCTGATCGAGAGAAGGAAAAAGAGGTGATTTTTAGCCTCTCTCGATTTTGTACTTCGAAAAAATCCAATTTTTTTTTTTTTTTTTTCCGTTTTTTTTCTAAGTGTCTGATCGAGAGAAGGAAAAAGAGGTGATTTTTAGCCACTCTCGATTTTGTACTTAGAAAAAAATCCAAATTTTTTTTTTTTTTTTTTTCCGTTTTTTTTCTAAGTGTCTGATCGAGAGAAGGAAAAAGAGGTGATTTTTAGCCTCTCTTGATTTTGTACTTAAAAAAAAATCCAATTTTTTTTTTTTTTTTTTCATTTTTTTTTCTAAGTGTCTGATCGAGAGAAGGAAAAAGAGGTGATTTTTAGCCACTCTCGATTTTGTACTTAGAAAAAATCCCAATTTTTTTTTTTTTTTTTCCGTTTTTTTTTTAGTGTCTGATCGAGAGAAGGAAAAAGAGGTGATTTTTAGCCACTCTCGATTTTGTACTTAGAAAAAATCCAAATTTTTTTTTTTTTTTTTCCGTTTTTTTTCTAAGTGTCTGATCGAGAGAAGGAAAAAGAGGTGCTTTTTAGCCTCTCTCGATTTTGTACTTAGAAAAAATCCAAATTTTTTTTTTTTTTTTTTTTCCGTTTTTTTTCTAAGTGTCTGATCGAGAGAAGGAAAAAGAGGTGATTTTTAGCCTCTCTCGATTTTGTACTTAGAAAAAATCCAAATTTTTTTTTTTTTTTTTTCTTTTTTTTTTCTAAGTGTCTGATCGAGAGAAGGAAAAAGAGGTGATTTTTAGCCACTCTCGATTTTGTACTTAGAAAATATCCAAATTTTTTTTTTTTTTTTTTCCGTTTTTTTTCTAAGTGTCTGATCGAGAGAAGGAAAAAGAGGTGATTTTTAGCCACTCTCGATTTTGTACTTAGAAAAAATCCAAATTTTTTTTTTTTTTTTTTCCGTTTTTTTTCTAAGTGTCTGATCGAGAGAAGGAAAAAGAGGTGATTTTTAGCCACTCTCGATTTTGTACTTAGAAAAAATCCAATTTTTTTTTTTTTTTTTCTTTTTTTTTTCTAAGTGTCTGATCGAGAGAAGGAAAAAGAGGTGATTTTTAGCCACTCTCGATTTTGTACTTACAAAAAATCCAAATTTTTTTTTTTTTTTTTTCCATTTTTTTTCTAAGTGTCTGATCGAGAGAAGGAAAAAGAGGTGATTTTTAGCCTCTCTCGATTTTGTACTTAGAAAAAATCCAAAATTTATTTATTTTTTTTTCAGTTTTTTTTCTAAGTGTCTGATCGAGAGAAGGAAAAAGAGGTGATTTTTAGCCTCTCTTGATTTTGTAGTGAGAAAAAATCCAATTTTTTTTTTTTTTTTTTCATTTTTTTTTCTAAGTGTCTGATCGAGAGAAGGAAAAAGAGGTGATTTTCAGCCACTCTCGATTTTGTACTTAGAAAAAATCCAATTTTTTTTTTTTTTTTTTTTCCGTTTTTTTTCTAAGTGTCTGATCGAGAGAAGGAAAAAGAGGTGATTTTTAGCCACTCTCGATTTTGTACTTAGAAAAAATCCAAATTTTTTTTTTTTTTTTTCATTTTTTTTTCTAAGTGTCTGATCGAGAGAAGGAAAAAGAGGTGATTTTTAGCCTCTCTCGATTTTGTACTTAGAAAAAATCCAAATTTTTTTTTTTTTTTTTTTCAGTTTTTTTTCTAAGTGTCTGATCGAGAAAAGGAAAAAGAGGTGAGTTTTAGCCTCTCTTGATTTTGTACTTAGAAAAAATCCAAATTTTTTTTTTTTTTTCTTTTTTTTTTCTAAGTGTCTGATCGAGAGAAGGAAAAAGAGGTGATTTTTAGCCTCTCTCGATTTTGTACTTAGAAAAAATCCAAATTTTTTTTTTTTTTTTCCGTTTTTTTTCTAAGTGTCTGATCGAGAGAAGGAAAAAGAGGTGATTTTTAGCCACTCTCGATTTTGTACTTAGAAAAAATCCAAATTTTTTTTTTTTTTTTTTCCCGTTTTTTTTCTAAGTGTCTGATCGAGAGAAGGAAAAAGAGGTGATTTTTAGCCACTCTCGATTTTGTACTTAGAAAAAATCCAAATTTTTTTTATTTTTTTTTCCGTTTTTTTTCTAAGTGTCTGATCGAGAGAAGGAAAAAGAGGTGATTTTTAGCCTCTCTCGATTTTGTACTTAGAAAAAATCCAAATTTTTTTTTTTTTTTTTTCCGTTTTTTCTCTAATTGTCTGATCGAGAGAAGGAAAAAGAGGTGATTTTTAGCCACTCTCGATTTTGTACTTAGAAAAAAATCCAAATTTTTTATTTTTTTTTTCCGTTTTTTTCTAAGTGTCTGATCGAGAGAAGGAAAAAGAGGTGATTTTTAGCCTCTCTTGATTTTGTACTTAGAAAAAATCCAATTTTTTTTTTTTTTTTTTTCATTTTTTTTTCTAAGTGTCTGATCGAGAGAAGGAAAAAGAGGTGATTTTTAGCCACTCTCGATTTTGTACTTAGAAAAAATCCAAATTTTTTATTTTTTTTTTCCGTTTTTTTTCTAAGTGTCTGATCGAGAGAAGGAAAAAGAGGTGATTTTTAGCCACTCTCGATTTTGTACTTAGAAAAAATCCAAATTTTTTTTTTTTTTTTTTCCGTTTTTTTTCTAAGTGTCTGATCGAGAGAAGGAAAAAGAGGTGATTTTTAGCCACTCTCGATTTTGTACTTAGAAAAAATCCAAATTTTTTTTTTTTTTTCCGTTTTTTTTCTAAGTGTCTGATCGAGAGAAGGAAAAAGAGGTGATTTTTAGCCACTCTCGATTTTGTACTTAGAAAAAATCCAAATTTTTTTTTTTTTTTTTTCCGTTTTTTTTCTAAGTGTCTGATCGAGAGAAGGAAAAAGAGGTGATTTTAAGCCACTCTCGATTTTGTACTTAGAAAAAATCCAATTTTTTTTTTTTTTTTTCCGTTTTTTTTCTAAGTGTCTGATCGAGAGAAGGAAAAAGAGGTGATTTTTAGCCTCTCTTGATTTTGTACTTAGAAAAAATCCAATTTTTTTTTTTTTTTTTCTTTTTTTTTTCTAAGTGTCTGATCGAGAGAAGGAAAAAGAGGTGATTTTTAGCCACTCTCGATTTTGTACTTAGAAAAAATCCAATTTTTTTTTTTTTTTTTTCCGTTTTTTTTCTAAGTGTCTGATCGAGAGAAGGAAAAAGAGGTGATTTTTAGCCTCTCTCGATTTTGTACTTAGAAAAAATCCAATTTTTTTTTTTTTTTTTTCCGTTTTTTTTCTAAGTGTCTGATCGAGAGAAGGAAAAAGAGGTGATTTTTAGCCTCTCTCGATTTTGTACTTAGAAAAAATCCAAATTTTTTTTTTTTTTTTTTCATTTTTTTTTCTAAGTGTCTGATCGAGAGAAGGAAAAATAGGTGATTTTTAGCCTCCCTTGATTTTGTACTTAGAAAAAATCCATTTTTTTTTTTTTTTTTCATTTTTTTTTCTAAGTGTCTGATCGAGAGAAGGAAAAAGAGGTGATTTTTAGCCTCTCTCGATTTTGTACTTAGAAAAAATCCAATTTTTTTTTTTTTTTTTTTCCGTTTTTTTTCTAAGTGTCTGATCGAGAGAAGGAAAAAGAGGTGATTTTTAGCCACTCTCGATTTTGTACTTAGAAAAAATCCAAATTTTTTTTTTTTTTTTTCCGTTTTTTTTCTAAGTGTCTGATCGAGAGAAGGAAAAAGAGGTGATTTTTAGCCACTCTCGATTTTGTACTTAGAAAAAATCCAAATTTTTTTTTTTTTTTTTTCCGTTTTTTTTCTAAGTGTCTGATCGAGAGAAGGAAAAAGAGGTGATTTTAAGCCACTCTCGATTTTGTACTTAGAAAAAATCCAATTTTTTTTTTTTTTTTTCCGTTTTTTTTCTAAGTGTCTGATCGAGAGAAGGAAAAAGAGGTGATTTTTAGCCTCTCTTGATTTTGTACTTAGAAAAAATCCAATTTTTTTTTTTTTTTTTCTTTTTTTTTTCTAAGTGTCTGATCGAGAGAAGGAAAAAGAGGTGATTTTTAGCCACTCTCGATTTTGTACTTAGAAAAAATCCAATTTTTTTTTTTTTTTTTTCCGTTTTTTTTCTAAGTGTCTGATCGAGAGAAGGAAAAAGAGGTGATTTTTAGCCTCTCTCGATTTTGTACTTAGAAAAAATCCAATTTTTTTTTTTTTTTTTTTCCGTTTTTTTTCTAAGTGTCTGATCGAGAGAAGGAAAAAGAGGTGATTTTTAGCCTCTCTCGATTTTGTACTTAGAAAAAATCCAAATTTTTTTTTTTTTTTTTTCATTTTTTTTTCTAAGTGTCTGATCGAGAGAAGGAAAAAGAGGTGATTTTTAGCCTCTCTTGATTTTGTACTTAGAAAAAATCCATTTTTTTTTTTTTTTTTTCATTTTTTTTTCTAAGTGTCTGATCGAGAGAAGGAAAAAGAGGTGATTTTTAGCCTCTCTCGATTTTGTACTTAGAAAAAATCCAATTTTTTTTTTTTTTTTTTTCCGTTTTTTTTCTAAGTGTCTGATCGAGAGAAGGAAAAAGAGGTGATTTTTAGCCTCTCTTGATTTTGTACTTAGAAAAAATCCAATTTTATTTTTTTTTTTCTTTTTTTTTTCTAAGTGTCTGATCGAGAGAAGGAAAAAGAGGTGATTTTTAGCCACTCTCGATTTTGTACTTAGAAAAAATCCAAATTTTTTTTTTTTTTTTTCCGTTTTTTTTCTAAGTGTCTGATCGAGAGAAGGAAAAAGAGGTGATTTTTAGCCTCTCTTGATTTTGTACTTAGAAAAAATCCAATTTTTTTTTTTTTTTTCTTTTTTTTTTCTAAGTGTCTGATCGAGAGAAGGAAAAAGAGGTGATTTTTAGCCTCTCTCGATTTTGTACTTAGAAAAAATCCAAATTTTTTTTTTTTTTTTTCCGTTTTTTTTCTAAGTGTCTGATCGAGAGAAGGAAAAAGAGGTGATTTTTAGCCTCTCTCGATTTTGTACTTAGAAAAAATCCAAATTTTTTTTTTTTTTTTTCCGTTTTTTTTCTAAGTGTCTGATCGAGAGAAGGAAAAAGAGGTGATTTTTAGCCTCTCTCGATTTTGTACTTAAAAAAAATCCAAATTGTTTTTTTTTTTTTTCCATTTTTTTTCTAAGTGTCTGATCGAGAGAAGGAAAAAGAGGTGATTTTTAGCCACTCTCGATTTTGTACTTAGAAAAAATCCAATTTTTTTTTTTTTTTTTTCTTTTTTTTTTCTAAGTGTCTGATCGAGAGAAGGAAAAAGAGGTGATTTTTAGCCACTCTCGATTTTGTACTTAGAAAAAATCCCAATTTTTTTTTTTTTTTTTCCATTTTTTTTTCTAAGTGTCTGATCGAGAGAAGGAAAAAGAGGTGATTTTTAGCCACTCTCGATTTTGTACTTAGAAAAAATCCAATTTTTTTTTTTTCCGTTTTTTTTCTAAGTGTCTGATCGAGAGAAGGAAAAAGAGGTGATTTTTAGCCTCTCTCGATTTTGTACTTAGAAAAAATCCAAATTTTTTTTTTTTTTTTTTCCGTTTTTTTTCTAAGTGTCTGATCGAGAGAAGGAAAAAGAGGTGATTTTTAGCCACTCTCGATTTTGTACTTAGAAAAAAATCCAATTTTTTTTTTTTTTTTCCGTTTTTTTTCTAAGTGTCTGATCGAGAGAAGGAAAAAGAGGTGATTTTTAGCCTCTCTTGATTTTGTACTTAGAAAAAATCCAATTTTTTTTTTTTTTTTTCATTTTTTTTTCTAAGTGTCTGATCGAGAGAAGGAAAAAGAGGTGATTTTTAGCCACTCTCGATTTTGTACTTAGAAAAAATCCCAATTTTTTTTTTTTTTTTTCCGTTTTTTTTCTAAGTGTCTGATCGAGAGAAGGAAAAAGAGGTGATTTTCAGCCACTCTCGATTTTGTACTTAGAAAAAATCCAAATTTTTTTTTTTTTTTTTCCGTTTTTTTTCTAAGTGTCTGATCGAGAGAAGGAAAAAGAGGTGATTTTTAGCCTCTCTCGATTTTGTACTTCGAAAAAATCCAATTTTTTTTTTTTTTTTTTCCGTTTTTTTTCTAAGTGTCTGATCGAGAGAAGGAAAAAGAGGTGATTTTTAGCCACTCTCGATTTTGTACTTAGAAAAAAATCCAAATTTTTTTTTTTTTTTTTTCCGTTTTTTTTCTAAGTGTCTGATCGAGAGAAGGAAAAAGAGGTGATTTTTAGCCTCTCTTGATTTTGTACTTAAAAAAAAATCCAATTTTTTTTTTTTTTTTTTCATTTTTTTTTCTAAGTGTCTGATCGAGAGAAGGAAAAAGAGGTGATTTTTAGCCACTCTCGATTTTGTACTTAGAAAAAATCCCAATTTTTTTTTTTTTTTTTCCGTTTTTTTTTTAGTGTCTGATCGAGAGAAGGAAAAAGAGGTGATTTTTAGCCACTCTCGATTTTGTACTTAGAAAAAATCCAAATTTTTTTTTTTTTTTTTCCGTTTTTTTTCTAAGTGTCTGATCGAGAGAAGGAAAAAGAGGTGCTTTTTAGCCTCTCTCGATTTTGTACTTAGAAAAAATCCAAATTTTTTTTTTTTTTTTTTTCCGTTTTTTTTCTAAGTGTCTGATCGAGAGAAGGAAAAAGAGGTGATTTTTAGCCTCTCTCGATTTTGTACTTAGAAAAAATCCAAATTTTTTTTTTTTTTTTTTCTTTTTTTTTTCTAAGTGTCTGATCGAGAGAAGGAAAAAGAGGTGATTTTTAGCCACTCTCGATTTTGTACTTAGAAAATATCCAAATTTTTTTTTTTTTTTTTTCCGTTTTTTTTCTAAGTGTCTGATCGAGAGAAGGAAAAAGAGGTGATTTTTAGCCTCTCTCGATTTTGTACTTAGAAAAAATCCAAATTTTTTTTTTTTTTTTTTCCGTTTTTTTTCTAAGTGTCTGATCGAGAGAAGGAAAAAGAGGTGATTTTTAGCCACTCTCGATTTTGTACTTAGAAAAAAATCCAATTTTTTTTTTTTTTTTCCGTTTTTTTTCTAAGTGTCTGATCGAGAGAAGGAAAAAGAGGTGATTTTTAGCCTCTCTTGATTTTGTACTTAGAAAAAATCCAATTTTTTTTTTTTTTTTTCATTTTTTTTTCTAAGTGTCTGATCGAGAGAAGGAAAAAGAGGTGATTTTTAGCCACTCTCGATTTTGTACTTAGAAAAAATCCCAATTTTTTTTTTTTTTTTTCCGTTTTTTTTCTAAGTGTCTGATCGAGAGAAGGAAAAAGAGGTGATTTTCAGCCACTCTCGATTTTGTACTTAGAAAAAATCCAAATTTTTTTTTTTTTTTTTCCGTTTTTTTTCTAAGTGTCTGATCGAGAGAAGGAAAAAGAGGTGATTTTTAGCCTCTCTCGATTTTGTACTTCGAAAAAATCCAATTTTTTTTTTTTTTTTTTCCGTTTTTTTTCTAAGTGTCTGATCGAGAGAAGGAAAAAGAGGTGATTTTTAGCCACTCTCGATTTTGTACTTAGAAAAAAATCCAAATTTTTTTTTTTTTTTTTTCCGTTTTTTTTCTAAGTGTCTGATCGAGAGAAGGAAAAAGAGGTGATTTTTAGCCTCTCTTGATTTTGTACTTAAAAAAAAATCCAATTTTTTTTTTTTTTTTTTCATTTTTTTTTCTAAGTGTCTGATCGAGAGAAGGAAAAAGAGGTGATTTTTAGCCACTCTCGATTTTGTACTTAGAAAAAATCCCAATTTTTTTTTTTTTTTTTCCGTTTTTTTTTTAGTGTCTGATCGAGAGAAGGAAAAAGAGGTGATTTTTAGCCACTCTCGATTTTGTACTTAGAAAAAATCCAAATTTTTTTTTTTTTTTTTCCGTTTTTTTTCTAAGTGTCTGATCGAGAGAAGGAAAAAGAGGTGCTTTTTAGCCTCTCTCGATTTTGTACTTAGAAAAAATCCAAATTTTTTTTTTTTTTTTTTTCCGTTTTTTTTCTAAGTGTCTGATCGAGAGAAGGAAAAAGAGGTGATTTTTAGCCTCTCTCGATTTTGTACTTAGAAAAAATCCAAATTTTTTTTTTTTTTTTTTCTTTTTTTTTTCTAAGTGTCTGATCGAGAGAAGGAAAAAGAGGTGATTTTTAGCCACTCTCGATTTTGTACTTAGAAAATATCCAAATTTTTTTTTTTTTTTTTTCCGTTTTTTTTCTAAGTGTCTGATCGAGAGAAGGAAAAAGAGGTGATTTTTAGCCACTCTCGATTTTGTACTTAGAAAAAATCCAAATTTTTTTTTTTTTTTTTTCCGTTTTTTTTCTAAGTGTCTGATCGAGAGAAGGAAAAAGAGGTGATTTTTAGCCACTCTCGATTTTGTACTTAGAAAAAATCCAATTTTTTTTTTTTTTTTTCTTTTTTTTTTCTAAGTGTCTGATCGAGAGAAGGAAAAAGAGGTGATTTTTAGCCACTCTCGATTTTGTACTTACAAAAAATCCAAATTTTTTTTTTTTTTTTTTCCATTTTTTTTCTAAGTGTCTGATCGAGAGAAGGAAAAAGAGGTGATTTTTAGCCTCTCTCGATTTTGTACTTAGAAAAAATCCAAAATTTATTTATTTTTTTTTCAGTTTTTTTTCTAAGTGTCTGATCGAGAGAAGGAAAAAGAGGTGATTTTTAGCCTCTCTTGATTTTGTAGTGAGAAAAAATCCAATTTTTTTTTTTTTTTTTTCATTTTTTTTTCTAAGTGTCTGATCGAGAGAAGGAAAAAGAGGTGATTTTCAGCCACTCTCGATTTTGTACTTAGAAAAAATCCAATTTTTTTTTTTTTTTTTTTTCCGTTTTTTTTCTAAGTGTCTGATCGAGAGAAGGAAAAAGAGGTGATTTTTAGCCACTCTCGATTTTGTACTTAGAAAAAATCCAAATTTTTTTTTTTTTTTTTCATTTTTTTTTCTAAGTGTCTGATCGAGAGAAGGAAAAAGAGGTGATTTTTAGCCTCTCTCGATTTTGTACTTAGAAAAAATCCAAATTTTTTTTTTTTTTTTTTTCAGTTTTTTTTCTAAGTGTCTGATCGAGAAAAGGAAAAAGAGGTGAGTTTTAGCCTCTCTTGATTTTGTACTTAGAAAAAATCCAAATTTTTTTTTTTTTTTCTTTTTTTTTTCTAAGTGTCTGATCGAGAGAAGGAAAAAGAGGTGATTTTTAGCCTCTCTCGATTTTGTACTTAGAAAAAATCCAAATTTTTTTTTTTTTTTTCCGTTTTTTTTCTAAGTGTCTGATCGAGAGAAGGAAAAAGAGGTGATTTTTAGCCACTCTCGATTTTGTACTTAGAAAAAATCCAAATTTTTTTTTTTTTTTTTTTCCCGTTTTTTTTCTAAGTGTCTGATCGAGAGAAGGAAAAAGAGGTGATTTTTAGCCACTCTCGATTTTGTACTTAGAAAAAATCCAAATTTTTTTTATTTTTTTTTCCGTTTTTTTTCTAAGTGTCTGATCGAGAGAAGGAAAAAGAGGTGATTTTTAGCCTCTCTCGATTTTGTACTTAGAAAAAATCCAAATTTTTTTTTTTTTTTTTTCCGTTTTTTCTCTAATTGTCTGATCGAGAGAAGGAAAAAGAGGTGATTTTTAGCCACTCTCGATTTTGTACTTAGAAAAAAATCCAAATTTTTTATTTTTTTTTTTCCGTTTTTTTCTAAGTGTCTGATCGAGAGAAGGAAAAAGAGGTGATTTTTAGCCTCTCTTGATTTTGTACTTAGAAAAAATCCAATTTTTTTTTTTTTTTTTTCATTTTTTTTTCTAAGTGTCTGATCGAGAGAAGGAAAAAGAGGTGATTTTTAGCCACTCTCGATTTTGTACTTAGAAAAAATCCAAATTTTTTATTTTTTTTTTCCGTTTTTTTTCTAAGTGTCTGATCGAGAGAAGGAAAAAGAGGTGATTTTTAGCCACTCTCGATTTTGTACTTAGAAAAAATCCAAATTTTTTTTTTTTTTTTTTCCGTTTTTTTTCTAAGTGTCTGATCGAGAGAAGGAAAAAGAGGTGATTTTTAGCCACTCTCGATTTTGTACTTAGAAAAAATCCAAATTTTTTTTTTTTTTTCCGTTTTTTTTCTAAGTGTCTGATCGAGAGAAGGAAAAAGAGGTGATTTTTAGCCACTCTCGATTTTGTACTTAGAAAAAATCCAAATTTTTTTTTTTTTTTTTTCCGTTTTTTTTCTAAGTGTCTGATCGAGAGAAGGAAAAAGAGGTGATTTTAAGCCACTCTCGATTTTGTACTTAGAAAAAATCCAATTTTTTTTTTTTTTTTTCCGTTTTTTTTCTAAGTGTCTGATCGAGAGAAGGAAAAAGAGGTGATTTTTAGCCTCTCTTGATTTTGTACTTAGAAAAAATCCAATTTTTTTTTTTTTTTTTCTTTTTTTTTTCTAAGTGTCTGATCGAGAGAAGGAAAAAGAGGTGATTTTTAGCCACTCTCGATTTTGTACTTAGAAAAAATCCAATTTTTTTTTTTTTTTTTTCCGTTTTTTTTCTAAGTGTCTGATCGAGAGAAGGAAAAAGAGGTGATTTTTAGCCTCTCTCGATTTTGTACTTAGAAAAAATCCAATTTTTTTTTTTTTTTTTTCCGTTTTTTTTCTAAGTGTCTGATCGAGAGAAGGAAAAAGAGGTGATTTTTAGCCTCTCTCGATTTTGTACTTAGAAAAAATCCAAATTTTTTTTTTTTTTTTTTCATTTTTTTTTCTAAGTGTCTGATCGAGAGAAGGAAAAAGAGGTGATTTTTAGCCTCCCTTGATTTTGTACTTAGAAAAAATCCATTTTTTTTTTTTTTTTTCATTTTTTTTTCTAAGTGTCTGATCGAGAGAAGGAAAAAGAGGTGATTTTTAGCCTCTCTCGATTTTGTACTTAGAAAAAATCCAATTTTTTTTTTTTTTTTTTTCCGTTTTTTTTCTAAGTGTCTGATCGAGAGAAGGAAAAAGAGGTGATTTTTAGCCTCTCTTGATTTTGTACTTAGAAAAAATCCAATTTTATTTTTTTTTTTTCTTTTTTTTTTCTAAGTGTCTGATCGAGAGAAGGAAAAAGAGGTGATTTTTAGCCACTCTCGATTTTGTACTTAGAAAAAATCCAAATTTTTTTTTTTTTTTTTCCGTTTTTTTTCTAAGTGTCTGATCGAGAGAAGGAAAAAGAGGTGATTTTTAGCCTCTCTTGATTTTGTACTTAGAAAAAATCCAATTTTTTTTTTTTTTTTCTTTTTTTTTTCTAAGTGTCTGATCGAGAGAAGGAAAAAGAGGTGATTTTTAGCCTCTCTCGATTTTGTACTTAGAAAAAATCCAAATTTTTTTTTTTTTTTTTTCCGTTTTTTTTCTAAGTGTCTGATCGAGAGAAGGAAAAAGAGGTGATTTTTAGCCTCTCTCGATTTTGTACTTAGAAAAAATCCAAATTTTTTTTTTTTTTTTTTCCGTTTTTTTTCTAAGTGTCTGATCGAGAGAAGGAAAAAGAGGTGATTTTTAGCCTCTCTCGATTTTGTACTTAAAAAAAATCCAAATTGTTTTTTTTTTTTTTCCATTTTTTTTCTAAGTGTCTGATCGAGAGAAGGAAAAAGAGGTGATTTTTAGCCACTCTCGATTTTGTACTTAGAAAAAATCCAATTTTTTTTTTTTTTTTTTCTTTTTTTTTTCTAAGTGTCTGATCGAGAGAAGGAAAAAGAGGTGATTTTTAGCCACTCTCGATTTTGTACTTAGAAAAAATCCCAATTTTTTTTTTTTTTTTTCCATTTTTTTTTCTAAGTGTCTGATCGAGAGAAGGAAAAAGAGGTGATTTTTAGCCACTCTCGATTTTGTACTTAGAAAAAATCCAATTTTTTTTTTTTTCCGTTTTTTTTCTAAGTGTCTGATCGAGAGAAGGAAAAAGAGGTGATTTTTAGCCTCTCTCGATTTTGTACTTAGAAAAAATCCAAATTTTTTTTTTTTTTTTTTCCGTTTTTTTTCTAAGTGTCTGATCGAGAGAAGGAAAAAGAGGTGATTTTTAGCCACTCTCGATTTTGTACTTAGAAAAAAATCCAATTTTTTTTTTTTTTTCCCGTTTTTTTTCTAAGTGTCTGATCGAGAGAAGGAAAAAGAGGTGATTTTTAGCCTCTCTTGATTTTGTACTTAGAAAAAATCCAATTTTTTTTTTTTTTTTTCATTTTTTTTTCTAAGTGTCTGATCGAGAGAAGGAAAAAGAGGTGATTTTTAGCCACTCTCGATTTTGTACTTAGAAAAAATCCCAATTTTTTTTTTTTTTTTTCCGTTTTTTTTCTAAGTGTCTGATCGAGAGAAGGAAAAAGAGGTGATTTTCAGCCACTCTCGATTTTGTACTTAGAAAAAATCCAAATTTTTTTTTTTTTTTTTCCGTTTTTTTTCTAAGTGTCTGATCGAGAGAAGGAAAAAGAGGTGATTTTTAGCCTCTCTCGATTTTGTACTTCGAAAAAATCCAATTTTTTTTTTTTTTTTCCGTTTTTTTTCTAAGTGTCTGATCGAGAGAAGGAAAAAGAGGTGATTTTTAGCCACTCTCGATTTTGTACTTAGAAAAAAATCCAATTTTTTTTTTTTTTTTTTTCCGTTTTTTTTCTAAGTGTCTGATCGAGAGAAGGAAAAAGAGGTGATTTTTAGCCTCTCTTGATTTTGTACTTAAAAAAAAATCCAATTTTTTTTTTTTTTTTTTCATTTTTTTTTCTAAGTGTCTGATCGAGAGAAGGAAAAAGAGGTGATTTTTAGCCACTCTCGATTTTGTACTTAGAAAAAATCCCAATTTTTTTTTTTTTTTTTCCGTTTTTTTTTTAGTGTCTGATCGAGAGAAGGAAAAAGAGGTGATTTTTAGCCACTCTCGATTTTGTACTTAGAAAAAATCCAAATTTTTTTTTTTTTTTTTCCGTTTTTTTTCTAAGTGTCTGATCGAGAGAAGGAAAAAGAGGTGCTTTTTAGCCTCTCTCGATTTTGTACTTAGAAAAAATCCAAATTTTTTTTTTTTTTTTTTTCCGTTTTTTTTCTAAGTGTCTGATCGAGAGAAGGAAAAAGAGGTGATTTTTAGCCTCTCTCGATTTTGTACTTAGAAAAAATCCAAATTTTTTTTTTTTTTTTTTCATTTTTTTTTCTAAGTGTCTGATCGAGAGAAGGAAAAAGAGGTGATTTTTAGCCACTCTCGATTTTGTACTTAGAAAATATCCAAATTTTTTTTTTTTTTTTTTCCGTTTTTTTTCTAAGTGTCTGATCGAGAGAAGGAAAAAGAGGTGATTTTTAGCCACTCTCGATTTTGTACTTAGAAAAAATCCAAATTTTTTTTTTTTTTTTTTCCGTTTTTTTTCTAAGTGTCTGATCGAGAGAAGGAAAAAGAGGTGATTTTTAGCCACTCTCGATTTTGTACTTAGAAAAAATCCAATTTTTTTTTTTTTTTTTCTTTTTTTTTTCTAAGTGTCTGATCGAGAGAAGGAAAAAGAGGTGATTTTTAGCCACTCTCGATTTTGTACTTACAAAAAATCCAAATTTTTTTTTTTTTTTTTTCCATTTTTTTTCTAAGTGTCTGATCGAGAGAAGGAAAAAGAGGTGATTTTTAGCCTCTCTCGATTTTGTACTTAGAAAAAATCCAAAATTTATTTATTTTTTTTTCAGTTTTTTTTCTAAGTGTCTGATCGAGAGAAGGAAAAAGAGGTGATTTTTAGCCTCTCTTGATTTTGTAGTGAGAAAAAATCCAATTTTTTTTTTTTTTTTTTCATTTTTTTTTCTAAGTGTCTGATCGAGAGAAGGAAAAAGAGGTGATTTTCAGCCACTCTCGATTTTGTACTTAGAAAAAATCCAAATTTTTTTTTTTTTTTTTCCGTTTTTTTTCTAAGTGTCTGATCGAGAGAAGGAAAAAGAGGTGATTTTTAGCCTCTCTCGATTTTGTACTTCGAAAAAATCCAATTTTTTTTTTTTTTTTCCGTTTTTTTTCTAAGTGTCTGATCGAGAGAAGGAAAAAGAGGTGATTTTTAGCCACTCTCGATTTTGTACTTAGAAAAAAATCCAATTTTTTTTTTTTTTTTTTTCCGTTTTTTTTCTAAGTGTCTGATCGAGAGAAGGAAAAAGAGGTGATTTTTAGCCTCTCTTGATTTTGTACTTAAAAAAAAATCCAATTTTTTTTTTTTTTTTTCCATTTTTTTTTCTAAGTGTCTGATAGAGAGAAGGAAAAAGAGGTGATTTTTAGCCACTCTCGATTTTGTACTTAGAAAAAATCCAATTTTTTTTTTTTTTTTTCTTTTTTTTTTCTAAGTGTCTGATCGAGAGAAGGAAAAAGAGGTGATTTTTAGCCACTCTCGATTTTGTACTTAGAAAAAATCCAATTTTTTTTTTTTTTTTTTCCGTTTTTTTTCTAAGTGTCTGATCGAGAGAAGGAAAAAGAGGTGATTTTTAGCCTCTCTCGATTTTGTACTTAGAAAAAATCCAATTTTTTTTTTTTTTTTTTCCGTTTTTTTTCTAAGTGTCTGATCGAGAGAAGGAAAAAGAGGTGATTTTTAGCCTCTCTCGATTTTGTACTTAGAAAAAATCCAAATTTTTTTTTTTTTTTTTTCTTTTTTTTTTCTAAGTGTCTGATCGAGAGAAGGAAAAAGAGGTGATTTTTAGCCTCCCTTGATTTTGTACTTAGAAAAAATCCATTTTTTTTTTTTTTTTTCATTTTTTTTTCTAAGTGTCTGATCGAGAGAAGGAAAAAGAGGTGATTTTTAGCCTCTCTCGATTTTGTACTTAGAAAAAATCCAATTTTTTTTTTTTTTTTTTTCCGTTTTTTTTCTAAGTGTCTGATCGAGAGAAGGAAAAAGAGGTGATTTTTAGCCTCTCTTGATTTTGTACTTAGAAAAAATCCAATTTTATTTTTTTTTTTTCTTTTTTTTTTCTAAGTGTCTGATCGAGAGAAGGAAAAAGAGGTGATTTTTAGCCACTCTCGATTTTGTACTTAGAAAAAATCCAATTTTTTTTTTTTTTTTTTTCCGTTTTTTTTCTAAGTGTCTGATCGAGAGAAGGAAAAAGAGGTGATTTTTAGCCTCTCTTGATTTTGTACTTAGAAAAAATCCAATTTTTTTTTTTTTTTTCTTTTTTTTTTCTAAGTGTCTGATCGAGAGAAGGAAAAAGAGGTGATTTTTAGCCTCTCTCGATTTTGTACTTAGAAAAAATCCAAATTTTTTTTTTTTTTTTTTCCGTTTTTTTTCTAAGTGTCTGATCGAGAGAAGGAAAAAGAGGTGATTTTTAGCCTCTCTCGATTTTGTACTTAGAAAAAATCCAAATTTTTTTTTTTTTTTTTTCCGTTTTTTTTCTAAGTGTCTGATCGAGAGAAGGAAAAAGAGGTGATTTTTAGCCTCTCTCGATTTTGTACTTAAAAAAAATCCAAATTGTTTTTTTTTTTTTTCCATTTTTTTTCTAAGTGTCTGATCGAGAGAAGGAAAAAGAGGTGATTTTTAGCCACTCTCGATTTTGTACTTAGAAAAAATCCAATTTTTTTTTTTTTTTTTTCTTTTTTTTTTCTAAGTGTCTGATCGAGAGAAGGAAAAAGAGGTGATTTTTAGCCACTCTCGATTTTGTACTTAGAAAAAATCCCAATTTTTTTTTTTTTTTTTCCATTTTTTTTTCTAAGTGTCTGATCGAGAGAAGGAAAAAGAGGTGATTTTTAGCCACTCTCGATTTTGTACTTAGAAAAAATCCAATTTTTTTTTTTTCCGTTTTTTTTCTAAGTGTCTGATCGAGAGAAGGAAAAAGAGGTGATTTTTAGCCTCTCTCGATTTTGTACTTAGAAAAAATCCAAATTTTTTTTTTTTTTTTTTCCGTTTTTTTTCTAAGTGTCTGATCGAGAGAAGGAAAAAGAGGTGATTTTTAGCCACTCTCGATTTTGTACTTAGAAAAAAATCCAATTTTTTTTTTTTTTTCCCGTTTTTTTTCTAAGTGTCTGATCGAGAGAAGGAAAAAGAGGTGATTTTTAGCCTCTCTTGATTTTGTACTTAGAAAAAATCCATTTTTTTTTTTTTTTTTTCATTTTTTTTTCTAAGTGTCTGATCGAGAGAAGGAAAAAGAGGTGATTTTTAGCCTCTCTCGATTTTGTACTTAGAAAAAATCCAATTTTTTTTTTTTTTTTTTTCCGTTTTTTTTCTAAGTGTCTGATCGAGAGAAGGAAAAAGAGGTGATTTTTAGCCTCTCTTGATTTTGTACTTAGAAAAAATCCAATTTTATTTTTTTTTTTCTTTTTTTTTTCTAAGTGTCTGATCGAGAGAAGGAAAAAGAGGTGATTTTTAGCCACTCTCGATTTTGTACTTAGAAAAAATCCAAATTTTTTTTTTTTTTTTTCCGTTTTTTTTCTAAGTGTCTGATCGAGAGAAGGAAAAAGAGGTGATTTTTAGCCTCTCTTGATTTTGTACTTAGAAAAAATCCAATTTTTTTTTTTTTTTTCTTTTTTTTTTCTAAGTGTCTGATCGAGAGAAGGAAAAAGAGGTGATTTTTAGCCTCTCTCGATTTTGTACTTAGAAAAAATCCAAATTTTTTTTTTTTTTTTTTCCGTTTTTTTTCTAAGTGTCTGATCGAGAGAAGGAAAAAGAGGTGATTTTTAGCCTCTCTCGATTTTGTACTTAGAAAAAATCCAAATTTTTTTTTTTTTTTTTCCGTTTTTTTTCTAAGTGTCTGATCGAGAGAAGGAAAAAGAGGTGATTTTTAGCCTCTCTCGATTTTGTACTTAAAAAAAATCCAAATTGTTTTTTTTTTTTTTCCATTTTTTTTCTAAGTGTCTGATCGAGAGAAGGAAAAAGAGGTGATTTTTAGCCACTCTCGATTTTGTACTTAGAAAAAATCCAATTTTTTTTTTTTTTTTTTCTTTTTTTTTTCTAAGTGTCTGATCGAGAGAAGGAAAAAGAGGTGATTTTTAGCCACTCTCGATTTTGTACTTAGAAAAAATCCCAATTTTTTTTTTTTTTTTTCCATTTTTTTTTCTAAGTGTCTGATCGAGAGAAGGAAAAAGAGGTGATTTTTAGCCACTCTCGATTTTGTACTTAGAAAAAATCCAATTTTTTTTTTTTCCGTTTTTTTTCTAAGTGTCTGATCGAGAGAAGGAAAAAGAGGTGATTTTTAGCCTCTCTCGATTTTGTACTTAGAAAAAATCCAAATTTTTTTTTTTTTTTTTTCCGTTTTTTTTCTAAGTGTCTGATCGAGAGAAGGAAAAAGAGGTGATTTTTAGCCACTCTCGATTTTGTACTTAGAAAAAAATCCAATTTTTTTTTTTTTTTTCCGTTTTTTTTCTAAGTGTCTGATCGAGAGAAGGAAAAAGAGGTGATTTTTAGCCTCTCTTGATTTTGTACTTAGAAAAAATCCAATTTTTTTTTTTTTTTTTCATTTTTTTTTCTAAGTGTCTGATCGAGAGAAGGAAAAAGAGGTGATTTTTAGCCACTCTCGATTTTGTACTTAGAAAAAATCCCAATTTTTTTTTTTTTTTTTCCGTTTTTTTTCTAAGTGTCTGATCGAGAGAAGGAAAAAGAGGTGATTTTCAGCCACTCTCGATTTTGTACTTAGAAAAAATCCAAATTTTTTTTTTTTTTTTTCCGTTTTTTTTCTAAGTGTCTGATCGAGAGAAGGAAAAAGAGGTGATTTTTAGCCTCTCTCGATTTTGTACTTCGAAAAAATCCAATTTTTTTTTTTTTTTTTTCCGTTTTTTTTCTAAGTGTCTGATCGAGAGAAGGAAAAAGAGGTGATTTTTAGCCACTCTCGATTTTGTACTTAGAAAAAAATCCAAATTTTTTTTTTTTTTTTTTCCGTTTTTTTTCTAAGTGTCTGATCGAGAGAAGGAAAAAGAGGTGATTTTTAGCCTCTCTTGATTTTGTACTTAAAAAAAAATCCAATTTTTTTTTTTTTTTTCATTTTTTTTTCTAAGTGTCTGATCGAGAGAAGGAAAAAGAGGTGATTTTTAGCCACTCTCGATTTTGTACTTAGAAAAAATCCCAATTTTTTTTTTTTTTTTTCCGTTTTTTTTTTAGTGTCTGATCGAGAGAAGGAAAAAGAGGTGATTTTTAGCCACTCTCGATTTTGTACTTAGAAAAAATCCAAATTTTTTTTTTTTTTTTTCCGTTTTTTTTCTAAGTGTCTGATCGAGAGAAGGAAAAAGAGGTGCTTTTTAGCCTCTCTCGATTTTGTACTTAGAAAAAATCCAAATTTTTTTTTTTTTTTTTTTCCGTTTTTTTTCTAAGTGTCTGATCGAGAGAAGGAAAAAGAGGTGATTTTTAGCCTCTCTCGATTTTGTACTTAGAAAAAATCCAAATTTTTTTTTTTTTTTTTTCTTTTTTTTTTCTAAGTGTCTGATCGAGAGAAGGAAAAAGAGGTGATTTTTAGCCACTCTCGATTTTGTACTTAGAAAATATCCAAATTTTTTTTTTTTTTTTTTCCGTTTTTTTTCTAAGTGTCTGATCGAGAGAAGGAAAAAGAGGTGATTTTTAGCCACTCTCGATTTTGTACTTAGAAAAAATCCAAATTTTTTTTTTTTTTTTTTCCGTTTTTTTTCTAAGTGTCTGATCGAGAGAAGGAAAAAGAGGTGATTTTTAGCCACTCTCGATTTTGTACTTAGAAAAAATCCAATTTTTTTTTTTTTTTTCTTTTTTTTTTCTAAGTGTCTGATCGAGAGAAGGAAAAAGAGGTGATTTTTAGCCACTCTCGATTTTGTACTTACAAAAAATCCAAATTTTTTTTTTTTTTTTTTCCATTTTTTTTCTAAGTGTCTGATCGAGAGAAGGAAAAAGAGGTGATTTTTAGCCTCTCTCGATTTTGTACTTAGAAAAAATCCAAAATTTATTTATTTTTTTTTCAGTTTTTTTTCTAAGTGTCTGATCGAGAGAAGGAAAAAGAGGTGATTTTTAGCCTCTCTTGATTTTGTAGTGAGAAAAAATCCAATTTTTTTTTTTTTTTTTCATTTTTTTTTCTAAGTGTCTGATCGAGAGAAGGAAAAAGAGGTGATTTTCAGCCACTCTCGATTTTGTACTTAGAAAAAATCCAATTTTTTTTTTTTTTTTTTTTCCGTTTTTTTTCTAAGTGTCTGATCGAGAGAAGGAAAAAGAGGTGATTTTTAGCCACTCTCGATTTTGTACTTAGAAAAAATCCAAATTTTTTTTTTTTTTTTTCATTTTTTTTTCTAAGTGTCTGATCGAGAGAAGGAAAAAGAGGTGATTTTTAGCCTCTCTCGATTTTGTACTTAGAAAAAATCCAAATTTTTTTTTTTTTTTTTTTCAGTTTTTTTTCTAAGTGTCTGATCGAGAAAAGGAAAAAGAGGTGAGTTTTAGCCTCTCTTGATTTTGTACTTAGAAAAAATCCAAATTTTTTTTTTTTTCTTTTTTTTTTCTAAGTGTCTGATCGAGAGAAGGAAAAAGAGGTGATTTTTAGCCTCTCTCGATTTTGTACTTAGAAAAAATCCAAATTTTTTTTTTTTTTTTCCGTTTTTTTTCTAAGTGTCTGATCGAGAGAAGGAAAAAGAGGTGATTTTTAGCCACTCTCGATTTTGTACTTAGAAAAAATCCAAATTTTTTTTTTTTTTTTTCCCGTTTTTTTTCTAAGTGTCTGATCGAGAGAAGGAAAAAGAGGTGATTTTTAGCCACTCTCGATTTTGTACTTAGAAAAAATCCAAATTTTTTTTATTTTTTTTTCCGTTTTTTTTCTAAGTGTCTGATCGAGAGAAGGAAAAAGAGGTGATTTTTAGCCTCTCTCGATTTTGTACTTAGAAAAAATCCAAATTTTTTTTTTTTTTTTTTCCGTTTTTTCTCTAATTGTCTGATCGAGAGAAGGAAAAAGAGGTGATTTTTAGCCACTCTCGATTTTGTACTTAGAAAAAAATCCAAATTTTTTATTTTTTTTTTCCGTTTTTTTCTAAGTGTCTGATCGAGAGAAGGAAAAAGAGGTGATTTTTAGCCTCTCTTGATTTTGTACTTAGAAAAAATCCAATTTTTTTTTTTTTTTTTTTCATTTTTTTTTCTAAGTGTCTGATCGAGAGAAGGAAAAAGAGGTGATTTTTAGCCACTCTCGATTTTGTACTTAGAAAAAATCCAAATTTTTTATTTTTTTTTTCCGTTTTTTTTCTAAGTGTCTGATCGAGAGAAGGAAAAAGAGGTGATTTTTAGCCACTCTCGATTTTGTACTTAGAAAAAATCCAAATTTTTTTTTTTTTTTTTTCCGTTTTTTTTCTAAGTGTCTGATCGAGAGAAGGAAAAAGAGGTGATTTTTAGCCACTCTCGATTTTGTACTTAGAAAAAATCCAAATTTTTTTTTTTTTTTTCCGTTTTTTTTCTAAGTGTCTGATCGAGAGAAGGAAAAAGAGGTGATTTTTAGCCACTCTCGATTTTGTACTTAGAAAAAATCCAAATTTTTTTTTTTTTTTTTTCCGTTTTTTTTCTAAGTGTCTGATCGAGAGAAGGAAAAAGAGGTGATTTTAAGCCACTCTCGATTTTGTACTTAGAAAAAATCCAATTTTTTTTTTTTTTTTTCCGTTTTTTTTCTAAGTGTCTGATCGAGAGAAGGAAAAAGAGGTGATTTTTAGCCTCTCTTGATTTTGTACTTAGAAAAAATCCAATTTTTTTTTTTTTTTTTCTTTTTTTTTTCTAAGTGTCTGATCGAGAGAAGGAAAAAGAGGTGATTTTTAGCCACTCTCGATTTTGTACTTAGAAAAAATCCAATTTTTTTTTTTTTTTTTCCGTTTTTTTTCTAAGTGTCTGATCGAGAGAAGGAAAAAGAGGTGATTTTTAGCCTCTCTCGATTTTGTACTTAGAAAAAATCCAATTTTTTTTTTTTTTTTTTCCGTTTTTTTTCTAAGTGTCTGATCGAGAGAAGGAAAAAGAGGTGATTTTTAGCCTCTCTCGATTTTGTACTTAGAAAAAATCCAAATTTTTTTTTTTTTTTTTTCATTTTTTTTTCTAAGTGTCTGATCGAGAGAAGGAAAAAGAGGTGATTTTTAGCCTCCCTTGATTTTGTACTTAGAAAAAATCCATTTTTTTTTTTTTTTTTTCATTTTTTTTTCTAAGTGTCTGATCGAGAGAAGGAAAAAGAGGTGATTTTTAGCCTCTCTCGATTTTGTACTTAGAAAAAATCCAATTTTTTTTTTTTTTTTTTTCCGTTTTTTTTCTAAGTGTCTGATCGAGAGAAGGAAAAAGAGGTGATTTTTAGCCTCTCTTGATTTTGTACTTAGAAAAAATCCAATTTTATTTTTTTTTTTTCTTTTTTTTTTCTAAGTGTCTGATCGAGAGAAGGAAAAAGAGGTGATTTTTAGCCACTCTCGATTTTGTACTTAGAAAAAATCCAAATTTTTTTTTTTTTTTTTCCGTTTTTTTTCTAAGTGTCTGATCGAGAGAAGGAAAAAGAGGTGATTTTTAGCCTCTCTTGATTTTGTACTTAGAAAAAATCCAATTTTTTTTTTTTTTTCTTTTTTTTTTCTAAGTGTCTGATCGAGAGAAGGAAAAAGAGGTGATTTTTAGCCTCTCTCGATTTTGTACTTAGAAAAAATCCAAATTTTTTTTTTTTTTTTTTCCGTTTTTTTTCTAAGTGTCTGATCGAGAGAAGGAAAAAGAGGTGATTTTTAGCCTCTCTCGATTTTGTACTTAGAAAAAATCCAAATTTTTTTTTTTTTTTTTTCCGTTTTTTTTCTAAGTGTCTGATCGAGAGAAGGAAAAAGAGGTGATTTTTAGCCTCTCTCGATTTTGTACTTAAAAAAAATCCAAATTGTTTTTTTTTTTTTTCCATTTTTTTTCTAAGTGTCTGATCGAGAGAAGGAAAAAGAGGTGATTTTTAGCCACTCTCGATTTTGTACTTAGAAAAAATCCAATTTTTTTTTTTTTTTTTTCTTTTTTTTTTCTAAGTGTCTGATCGAGAGAAGGAAAAAGAGGTGATTTTTAGCCACTCTCGATTTTGTACTTAGAAAAAATCCCAATTTTTTTTTTTTTTTTTCCATTTTTTTTTCTAAGTGTCTGATCGAGAGAAGGAAAAAGAGGTGATTTTTAGCCACTCTCGATTTTGTACTTAGAAAAAATCCAATTTTTTTTTTTTCCGTTTTTTTTCTAAGTGTCTGATCGAGAGAAGGAAAAAGAGGTGATTTTTAGCCTCTCTCGATTTTGTACTTAGAAAAAATCCAAATTTTTTTTTTTTTTTTTTCCGTTTTTTTTCTAAGTGTCTGATCGAGAGAAGGAAAAAGAGGTGATTTTTAGCCACTCTCGATTTTGTACTTAGAAAAAAATCCAATTTTTTTTTTTTTTTTCCCGTTTTTTTTCTAAGTGTCTGATCGAGAGAAGGAAAAAGAGGTGATTTTTAGCCTCTCTTGATTTTGTACTTAGAAAAAATCCAATTTTTTTTTTTTTTTTTCATTTTTTTTTCTAAGTGTCTGATCGAGAGAAGGAAAAAGAGGTGATTTTTAGCCACTCTCGATTTTGTACTTAGAAAAAATCCCAATTTTTTTTTTTTTTTTTCCGTTTTTTTTCTAAGTGTCTGATCGAGAGAAGGAAAAAGAGGTGATTTTTAGCCTCTCTCGATTTTGTACTTCGAAAAAATCCAATTTTTTTTTTTTTTTCCGTTTTTTTTCTAAGTGTCTGATCGAGAGAAGGAAAAAGAGGTGATTTTTAGCCTCTCTCGATTTTGTACTTAGAAAAAATCCAATTTTTTTTTTTTTTTTTTCCGTTTTTTTTCTAAGTGTCTGATCGAGAGAAGGAAAAAGAGGTGATTTTTAGCCTCTCTCGATTTTGTACTTAGAAAAAATCCAAATTTTTTTTTTTTTTTTTTCATTTTTTTTTCTAAGTGTCTGATCGAGAGAAGGAAAAAGAGGTGATTTTTAGCCTCCCTTGATTTTGTACTTAGAAAAAATCCATTTTTTTTTTTTTTTTTCATTTTTTTTTCTAAGTGTCTGATCGAGAGAAGGAAAAAGAGGTGATTTTTAGCCTCTCTCGATTTTGTACTTAGAAAAAATCCAATTTTTTTTTTTTTTTTTTTCCGTTTTTTTTCTAAGTGTCTGATCGAGAGAAGGAAAAAGAGGTGATTTTTAGCCTCTCTTGATTTTGTACTTAGAAAAAATCCAATTTTATTTTTTTTTTTTCTTTTTTTTTTCTAAGTGTCTGATCGAGAGAAGGAAAAAGAGGTGATTTTTAGCCACTCTCGATTTTGTACTTAGAAAAAATCCAAATTTTTTTTTTTTTTTTTCCGTTTTTTTTCTAAGTGTCTGATCGAGAGAAGGAAAAAGAGGTGATTTTTAGCCTCTCTTGATTTTGTACTTAGAAAAAATCCAATTTTTTTTTTTTTTTTCTTTTTTTTTTCTAAGTGTCTGATCGAGAGAAGGAAAAAGAGGTGATTTTTAGCCTCTCTCGATTTTGTACTTAGAAAAAATCCAAATTTTTTTTTTTTTTTTTTCCGTTTTTTTTCTAAGTGTCTGATCGAGAGAAGGAAAAAGAGGTGATTTTTAGCCTCTCTCGATTTTGTACTTAGAAAAAATCCAAATTTTTTTTTTTTTTTTTTCCGTTTTTTTTCTAAGTGTCTGATCGAGAGAAGGAAAAAGAGGTGATTTTTAGCCTCTCTCGATTTTGTACTTAAAAAAAATCCAAATTGTTTTTTTTTTTTTTCCATTTTTTTTCTAAGTGTCTGATCGAGAGAAGGAAAAAGAGGTGATTTTTAGCCACTCTCGATTTTGTACTTAGAAAAAATCCAATTTTTTTTTTTTTTTTTTCTTTTTTTTTTCTAAGTGTCTGATCGAGAGAAGGAAAAAGAGGTGATTTTTAGCCACTCTCGATTTTGTACTTAGAAAAAATCCCAATTTTTTTTTTTTTTTTTCCATTTTTTTTTCTAAGTGTCTGATCGAGAGAAGGAAAAAGAGGTGATTTTTAGCCACTCTCGATTTTGTACTTAGAAAAAATCCAATTTTTTTTTTTTCCGTTTTTTTTCTAAGTGTCTGATCGAGAGAAGGAAAAAGAGGTGATTTTTAGCCTCTCTCGATTTTGTACTTAGAAAAAATCCAAATTTTTTTTTTTTTTTTTTCCGTTTTTTTTCTAAGTGTCTGATCGAGAGAAGGAAAAAGAGGTGATTTTTAGCCACTCTCGATTTTGTACTTAGAAAAAAATCCAATTTTTTTTTTTTTTTCCCGTTTTTTTTCTAAGTGTCTGATCGAGAGAAGGAAAAAGAGGTGATTTTTAGCCTCTCTTGATTTTGTACTTAGAAAAAATCCAATTTTTTTTTTTTTTTTTCATTTTTTTTTCTAAGTGTCTGATCGAGAGAAGGAAAAAGAGGTGATTTTTAGCCACTCTCGATTTTGTACTTAGAAAAAATCCCAATTTTTTTTTTTTTTTTTCCGTTTTTTTTCTAAGTGTCTGATCGAGAGAAGGAAAAAGAGGTGATTTTCAGCCACTCTCGATTTTGTACTTAGAAAAAATCCAAATTTTTTTTTTTTTTTTTCCGTTTTTTTTCTAAGTGTCTGATCGAGAGAAGGAAAAAGAGGTGATTTTTAGCCTCTCTCGATTTTGTACTTCGAAAAAATCCAATTTTTTTTTTTTTTTTCCGTTTTTTTTCTAAGTGTCTGATCGAGAGAAGGAAAAAGAGGTGATTTTTAGCCACTCTCGATTTTGTACTTAGAAAAAAATCCAATTTTTTTTTTTTTTTTTTTCCGTTTTTTTTCTAAGTGTCTGATCGAGAGAAGGAAAAAGAGGTGATTTTTAGCCTCTCTTGATTTTGTACTTAAAAAAAAATCCAATTTTTTTTTTTTTTTTTTCATTTTTTTTTCTAAGTGTCTGATCGAGAGAAGGAAAAAGAGGTGATTTTTAGCCACTCTCGATTTTGTACTTAGAAAAAATCCCAATTTTTTTTTTTTTTTTTCCGTTTTTTTTTTAGTGTCTGATCGAGAGAAGGAAAAAGAGGTGATTTTTAGCCACTCTCGATTTTGTACTTAGAAAAAATCCAAATTTTTTTTTTTTTTTTTCCGTTTTTTTTCTAAGTGTCTGATCGAGAGAAGGAAAAAGAGGTGCTTTTTAGCCTCTCTCGATTTTGTACTTAGAAAAAATCCAAATTTTTTTTTTTTTTTTTTTCCGTTTTTTTTCTAAGTGTCTGATCGAGAGAAGGAAAAAGAGGTGATTTTTAGCCTCTCTCGATTTTGTACTTAGAAAAAATCCAAATTTTTTTTTTTTTTTTTTCATTTTTTTTTCTAAGTGTCTGATCGAGAGAAGGAAAAAGAGGTGATTTTTAGCCACTCTCGATTTTGTACTTAGAAAATATCCAAATTTTTTTTTTTTTTTTTTCCGTTTTTTTTCTAAGTGTCTGATCGAGAGAAGGAAAAAGAGGTGATTTTTAGCCACTCTCGATTTTGTACTTAGAAAAAATCCAAATTTTTTTTTTTTTTTTTTCCGTTTTTTTTCTAAGTGTCTGATCGAGAGAAGGAAAAAGAGGTGATTTTTAGCCACTCTCGATTTTGTACTTAGAAAAAATCCAATTTTTTTTTTTTTTTTCTTTTTTTTTTCTAAGTGTCTGATCGAGAGAAGGAAAAAGAGGTGATTTTTAGCCACTCTCGATTTTGTACTTACAAAAAATCCAAATTTTTTTTTTTTTTTTTTCCATTTTTTTTCTAAGTGTCTGATCGAGAGAAGGAAAAAGAGGTGATTTTTAGCCTCTCTCGATTTTGTACTTAGAAAAAATCCAAAATTTATTTATTTTTTTTTCAGTTTTTTTTCTAAGTGTCTGATCGAGAGAAGGAAAAAGAGGTGATTTTTAGCCTCTCTTGATTTTGTAGTGAGAAAAAATCCAATTTTTTTTTTTTTTTTTTCATTTTTTTTTCTAAGTGTCTGATCGAGAGAAGGAAAAAGAGGTGATTTTCAGCCACTCTCGATTTTGTACTTAGAAAAAATCCAATTTTTTTTTTTTTTTTTTCCGTTTTTTTTCTAAGTGTCTGATCGAGAGAAGGAAAAAGAGGTGATTTTTAGCCTCTCTCGATTTTGTACTTCGAAAAAATCCAATTTTTTTTTTTTTTTTCCGTTTTTTTTCTAAGTGTCTGATCGAGAGAAGGAAAAAGAGGTGATTTTTAGCCACTCTCGATTTTGTACTTAGAAAAAAATCCAATTTTTTTTTTTTTTTTTTTCCGTTTTTTTTCTAAGTGTCTGATCGAGAGAAGGAAAAAGAGGTGATTTTTAGCCTCTCTTGATTTTGTACTTAAAAAAAAATCCAATTTTTTTTTTTTTTTTTCCATTTTTTTTTCTAAGTGTCTGATAGAGAGAAGGAAAAAGAGGTGATTTTTAGCCACTCTCGATTTTGTACTTAGAAAAAATCCAATTTTTTTTTTTTTTTTTCTTTTTTTTTTCTAAGTGTCTGATCGAGAGAAGGAAAAAGAGGTGATTTTTAGCCACTCTCGATTTTGTACTTAGAAAAAATCCAATTTTTTTTTTTTTTTTTTCCGTTTTTTTTCTAAGTGTCTGATCGAGAGAAGGAAAAAGAGGTGATTTTTAGCCTCTCTCGATTTTGTACTTAGAAAAAATCCAATTTTTTTTTTTTTTTTTTCCGTTTTTTTTCTAAGTGTCTGATCGAGAGAAGGAAAAAGAGGTGATTTTTAGCCTCTCTCGATTTTGTACTTAGAAAAAATCCAAATTTTTTTTTTTTTTTTTTCATTTTTTTTTCTAAGTGTCTGATCGAGAGAAGGAAAAAGAGGTGATTTTTAGCCTCCCTTGATTTTGTACTTAGAAAAAATCCATTTTTTTTTTTTTTTTTTCATTTTTTTTTCTAAGTGTCTGATCGAGAGAAGGAAAAAGAGGTGATTTTTAGCCTCTCTCGATTTTGTACTTAGAAAAAATCCAATTTTTTTTTTTTTTTTTTTCCGTTTTTTTTCTAAGTGTCTGATCGAGAGAAGGAAAAAGAGGTGATTTTTAGCCTCTCTTGATTTTGTACTTAGAAAAAATCCAATTTTATTTTTTTTTTTTCTTTTTTTTTTCTAAGTGTCTGATCGAGAGAAGGAAAAAGAGGTGATTTTTAGCCACTCTCGATTTTGTACTTAGAAAAAATCCAATTTTTTTTTTTTTTTTTTCCGTTTTTTTTCTAAGTGTCTGATCGAGAGAAGGAAAAAGAGGTGATTTTTAGCCTCTCTTGATTTTGTACTTAGAAAAAATCCAATTTTTTTTTTTTTTTTCTTTTTTTTTTCTAAGTGTCTGATCGAGAGAAGGAAAAAGAGGTGATTTTTAGCCTCTCTCGATTTTGTACTTAGAAAAAATCCAAATTTTTTTTTTTTTTTTTTCCGTTTTTTTTCTAAGTGTCTGATCGAGAGAAGGAAAAAGAGGTGATTTTTAGCCTCTCTCGATTTTGTACTTAGAAAAAATCCAAATTTTTTTTTTTTTTTTTTCCGTTTTTTTTCTAAGTGTCTGATCGAGAGAAGGAAAAAGAGGTGATTTTTAGCCTCTCTCGATTTTGTACTTAAAAAAAATCCAAATTGTTTTTTTTTTTTTTCCATTTTTTTTCTAAGTGTCTGATCGAGAGAAGGAAAAAGAGGTGATTTTTAGCCACTCTCGATTTTGTACTTAGAAAAAATCCAATTTTTTTTTTTTTTTTTCTTTTTTTTTTCTAAGTGTCTGATCGAGAGAAGGAAAAAGAGGTGATTTTTAGCCACTCTCGATTTTGTACTTAGAAAAAATCCCAATTTTTTTTTTTTTTTTTCCATTTTTTTTTCTAAGTGTCTGATCGAGAGAAGGAAAAAGAGGTGATTTTTAGCCACTCTCGATTTTGTACTTAGAAAAAATCCAATTTTTTTTTTTTCCGTTTTTTTTCTAAGTGTCTGATCGAGAGAAGGAAAAAGAGGTGATTTTTAGCCTCTCTCGATTTTGTACTTAGAAAAAATCCAAATTTTTTTTTTTTTTTTTTCCGTTTTTTTTCTAAGTGTCTGATCGAGAGAAGGAAAAAGAGGTGATTTTTAGCCACTCTCGATTTTGTACTTAGAAAAAAATCCAATTTTTTTTTTTTTTTCCCGTTTTTTTTCTAAGTGTCTGATCGAGAGAAGGAAAAAGAGGTGATTTTTAGCCTCTCTTGATTTTGTACTTAGAAAAAATCCATTTTTTTTTTTTTTTTTTCATTTTTTTTTCTAAGTGTCTGATCGAGAGAAGGAAAAAGAGGTGATTTTTAGCCTCTCTCGATTTTGTACTTAGAAAAAATCCAATTTTTTTTTTTTTTTTTTTCCGTTTTTTTTCTAAGTGTCTGATCGAGAGAAGGAAAAAGAGGTGATTTTTAGCCTCTCTTGATTTTGTACTTAGAAAAAATCCAATTTTATTTTTTTATTTATTTTTTTTTTCTAAGTGTCTGATCGAGAGAAGGAAAAAGAGGTGATTTTTAGCCACTCTCGATTTTGTACTTAGAAAAAATCCAAATTTTTTTTTTTTTTTTCCGTTTTTTTTCTAAGTGTCTGATCGAGAGAAGGAAAAAGAGGTGATTTTTAGCCTCTCTTGATTTTGTACTTAGAAAAAATCCAATTTTTTTTTTTTTTTTCTTTTTTTTTTCTAAGTGTCTGATCGAGAGAAGGAAAAAGAGGTGATTTTTAGCCTCTCTCGATTTTGTACTTAGAAAAAATCCAAATTTTTTTTTTTTTTTTTTCCGTTTTTTTTCTAAGTGTCTGATCGAGAGAAGGAAAAAGAGGTGATTTTTAGCCTCTCTCGATTTTGTACTTAGAAAAAATCCAAATTTTTTTTTTTTTTTTTCCGTTTTTTTTCTAAGTGTCTGATCGAGAGAAGGAAAAAGAGGTGATTTTTAGCCTCTCTCGATTTTGTACTTAAAAAAAATCCAAATTGTTTTTTTTTTTTTTCCATTTTTTTTCTAAGTGTCTGATCGAGAGAAGGAAAAAGAGGTGATTTTTAGCCACTCTCGATTTTGTACTTAGAAAAAATCCAATTTTTTTTTTTTTTTTTTCTTTTTTTTTTCTAAGTGTCTGATCGAGAGAAGGAAAAAGAGGTGATTTTTAGCCACTCTCGATTTTGTACTTAGAAAAAATCCCAATTTTTTTTTTTTTTTTTCCATTTTTTTTTCTAAGTGTCTGATCGAGAGAAGGAAAAAGAGGTGATTTTTAGCCACTCTCGATTTTGTACTTAGAAAAAATCCAATTTTTTTTTTTTCCGTTTTTTTTCTAAGTGTCTGATCGAGAGAAGGAAAAAGAGGTGATTTTTAGCCTCTCTCGATTTTGTACTTAGAAAAAATCCAAATTTTTTTTTTTTTTTTTTCCGTTTTTTTTCTAAGTGTCTGATCGAGAGAAGGAAAAAGAGGTGATTTTTAGCCACTCTCGATTTTGTACTTAGAAAAAAATCCAATTTTTTTTTTTTTTTTCCGTTTTTTTTCTAAGTGTCTGATCGAGAGAAGGAAAAAGAGGTGATTTTTAGCCTCTCTTGATTTTGTACTTAGAAAAAATCCAATTTTTTTTTTTTTTTTTCATTTTTTTTTCTAAGTGTCTGATCGAGAGAAGGAAAAAGAGGTGATTTTTAGCCACTCTCGATTTTGTACTTAGAAAAAATCCCAATTTTTTTTTTTTTTTTTCCGTTTTTTTTCTAAGTGTCTGATCGAGAGAAGGAAAAAGAGGTGATTTTCAGCCACTCTCGATTTTGTACTTAGAAAAAATCCAAATTTTTTTTTTTTTTTTTCCGTTTTTTTTCTAAGTGTCTGATCGAGAGAAGGAAAAAGAGGTGATTTTTAGCCTCTCTCGATTTTGTACTTCGAAAAAATCCAATTTTTTTTTTTTTTTTTTCCGTTTTTTTTCTAAGTGTCTGATCGAGAGAAGGAAAAAGAGGTGATTTTTAGCCACTCTCGATTTTGTACTTAGAAAAAAATCCAAATTTTTTTTTTTTTTTTTTCCGTTTTTTTTCTAAGTGTCTGATCGAGAGAAGGAAAAAGAGGTGATTTTTAGCCTCTCTTGATTTTGTACTTAAAAAAAAATCCAATTTTTTTTTTTTTTTTTCATTTTTTTTTCTAAGTGTCTGATCGAGAGAAGGAAAAAGAGGTGATTTTTAGCCACTCTCGATTTTGTACTTAGAAAAAATCCCAATTTTTTTTTTTTTTTTTCCGTTTTTTTTTTAGTGTCTGATCGAGAGAAGGAAAAAGAGGTGATTTTTAGCCACTCTCGATTTTGTACTTAGAAAAAATCCAAATTTTTTTTTTTTTTTTTCCGTTTTTTTTCTAAGTGTCTGATCGAGAGAAGGAAAAAGAGGTGCTTTTTAGCCTCTCTCGATTTTGTACTTAGAAAAAATCCAAATTTTTTTTTTTTTTTTTTTCCGTTTTTTTTCTAAGTGTCTGATCGAGAGAAGGAAAAAGAGGTGATTTTTAGCCTCTCTCGATTTTGTACTTAGAAAAAATCCAAATTTTTTTTTTTTTTTTTTCTTTTTTTTTTCTAAGTGTCTGATCGAGAGAAGGAAAAAGAGGTGATTTTTAGCCACTCTCGATTTTGTACTTAGAAAAAATCCAATTTTTTTTTTTTTTTTTCTTTTTTTTTTCTAAGTGTCTGATCGAGAGAAGGAAAAAGAGGTGATTTTTAGCCACTCTCGATTTTGTACTTAGAAAAAATCCAAATTTTTTTTTTTTTTTTTTCCGTTTTTTTTCTAAGTGTCTGATCGAGAGAAGGAAAAAGAGGTGATTTTTAGCCACTCTCGATTTTGTACTTAGAAAAAATCCAATTTTTTTTTTTTTTTTCTTTTTTTTTTCTAAGTGTCTGATCGAGAGAAGGAAAAAGAGGTGATTTTTAGCCACTCTCGATTTTGTACTTACAAAAAATCCAAATTTTTTTTTTTTTTTTTTCCATTTTTTTTCTAAGTGTCTGATCGAGAGAAGGAAAAAGAGGTGATTTTTAGCCTCTCTCGATTTTGTACTTAGAAAAAATCCAAAATTTATTTATTTTTTTTTCAGTTTTTTTTCTAAGTGTCTGATCGAGAGAAGGAAAAAGAGGTGATTTTTAGCCTCTCTTGATTTTGTAGTGAGAAAAAATCCAATTTTTTTTTTTTTTTTTCATTTTTTTTTCTAAGTGTCTGATCGAGAGAAGGAAAAAGAGGTGATTTTCAGCCACTCTCGATTTTGTACTTAGAAAAAATCCAATTTTTTTTTTTTTTTTTTTTCCGTTTTTTTTCTAAGTGTCTGATCGAGAGAAGGAAAAAGAGGTGATTTTTAGCCACTCTCGATTTTGTACTTAGAAAAAATCCAAATTTTTTTTTTTTTTTTTCATTTTTTTTTCTAAGTGTCTGATCGAGAGAAGGAAAAAGAGGTGATTTTTAGCCTCTCTCGATTTTGTACTTAGAAAAAATCCAAATTTTTTTTTTTTTTTTTTTCAGTTTTTTTTCTAAGTGTCTGATCGAGAAAAGGAAAAAGAGGTGAGTTTTAGCCTCTCTTGATTTTGTACTTAGAAAAAATCCAAATTTTTTTTTTTTTTCTTTTTTTTTTCTAAGTGTCTGATCGAGAGAAGGAAAAAGAGGTGATTTTTAGCCTCTCTCGATTTTGTACTTAGAAAAAATCCAAATTTTTTTTTTTTTTTTCCGTTTTTTTTCTAAGTGTCTGATCGAGAGAAGGAAAAAGAGGTGATTTTTAGCCACTCTCGATTTTGTACTTAGAAAAAATCCAAATTTTTTTTTTTTTTTTTTCCCGTTTTTTTTCTAAGTGTCTGATCGAGAGAAGGAAAAAGAGGTGATTTTTAGCCACTCTCGATTTTGTACTTAGAAAAAATCCAAATTTTTTTTATTTTTTTTTCCGTTTTTTTTCTAAGTGTCTGATCGAGAGAAGGAAAAAGAGGTGATTTTTAGCCTCTCTCGATTTTGTACTTAGAAAAAATCCAAATTTTTTTTTTTTTTTTTTCCGTTTTTTCTCTAATTGTCTGATCGAGAGAAGGAAAAAGAGGTGATTTTTAGCCACTCTCGATTTTGTACTTAGAAAAAAATCCAAATTTTTTATTTTTTTTTTCCGTTTTTTTCTAAGTGTCTGATCGAGAGAAGGAAAAAGAGGTGATTTTTAGCCTCTCTTGATTTTGTACTTAGAAAAAATCCAATTTTTTTTTTTTTTTTTTTCATTTTTTTTTCTAAGTGTCTGATCGAGAGAAGGAAAAAGAGGTGATTTTTAGCCACTCTCGATTTTGTACTTAGAAAAAATCCAAATTTTTTATTTTTTTTTTCCGTTTTTTTTCTAAGTGTCTGATCGAGAGAAGGAAAAAGAGGTGATTTTTAGCCACTCTCGATTTTGTACTTAGAAAAAATCCAAATTTTTTTTTTTTTTTTTTCCGTTTTTTTTCTAAGTGTCTGATCGAGAGAAGGAAAAAGAGGTGATTTTTAGCCACTCTCGATTTTGTACTTAGAAAAAATCCAAATTTTTTTTTTTTTTTTCCGTTTTTTTTCTAAGTGTCTGATCGAGAGAAGGAAAAAGAGGTGATTTTTAGCCACTCTCGATTTTGTACTTAGAAAAAATCCAAATTTTTTTTTTTTTTTTTTCCGTTTTTTTTCTAAGTGTCTGATCGAGAGAAGGAAAAAGAGGTGATTTTAAGCCACTCTCGATTTTGTACTTAGAAAAAATCCAATTTTTTTTTTTTTTTTTCCGTTTTTTTTCTAAGTGTCTGATCGAGAGAAGGAAAAAGAGGTGATTTTTAGCCTCTCTTGATTTTGTACTTAGAAAAAATCCAATTTTTTTTTTTTTTTTTCTTTTTTTTTTCTAAGTGTCTGATCGAGAGAAGGAAAAAGAGGTGATTTTTAGCCACTCTCGATTTTGTACTTAGAAAAAATCCAATTTTTTTTTTTTTTTTTTCCGTTTTTTTTCTAAGTGTCTGATCGAGAGAAGGAAAAAGAGGTGATTTTTAGCCTCTCTCGATTTTGTACTTAGAAAAAATCCAATTTTTTTTTTTTTTTTTTCCGTTTTTTTTCTAAGTGTCTGATCGAGAGAAGGAAAAAGAGGTGATTTTTAGCCTCTCTCGATTTTGTACTTAGAAAAAATCCAAATTTTTTTTTTTTTTTTTTCATTTTTTTTTCTAAGTGTCTGATCGAGAGAAGGAAAAAGAGGTGATTTTTAGCCTCCCTTGATTTTGTACTTAGAAAAAATCCATTTTTTTTTTTTTTTTTTCATTTTTTTTTCTAAGTGTCTGATCGAGAGAAGGAAAAAGAGGTGATTTTTAGCCTCTCTCGATTTTGTACTTAGAAAAAATCCAATTTTTTTTTTTTTTTTTTTCCGTTTTTTTTCTAAGTGTCTGATCGAGAGAAGGAAAAAGAGGTGATTTTTAGCCTCTCTTGATTTTGTACTTAGAAAAAATCCAATTTTATTTTTTTTTTTTCTTTTTTTTTTCTAAGTGTCTGATCGAGAGAAGGAAAAAGAGGTGATTTTTAGCCACTCTCGATTTTGTACTTAGAAAAAATCCAAATTTTTTTTTTTTTTTTTCCGTTTTTTTTCTAAGTGTCTGATCGAGAGAAGGAAAAAGAGGTGATTTTTAGCCTCTCTTGATTTTGTACTTAGAAAAAATCCAATTTTTTTTTTTTTTTCTTTTTTTTTTCTAAGTGTCTGATCGAGAGAAGGAAAAAGAGGTGATTTTTAGCCTCTCTCGATTTTGTACTTAGAAAAAATCCAAATTTTTTTTTTTTTTTTTTCCGTTTTTTTTCTAAGTGTCTGATCGAGAGAAGGAAAAAGAGGTGATTTTTAGCCTCTCTCGATTTTGTACTTAGAAAAAATCCAAATTTTTTTTTTTTTTTTTTCCGTTTTTTTTCTAAGTGTCTGATCGAGAGAAGGAAAAAGAGGTGATTTTTAGCCTCTCTCGATTTTGTACTTAAAAAAAATCCAAATTGTTTTTTTTTTTTTTCCATTTTTTTTCTAAGTGTCTGATCGAGAGAAGGAAAAAGAGGTGATTTTTAGCCACTCTCGATTTTGTACTTAGAAAAAATCCAATTTTTTTTTTTTTTTTTTTCTTTTTTTTTCTAAGTGTCTGATCGAGAGAAGGAAAAAGAGGTGATTTTTAGCCACTCTCGATTTTGTACTTAGAAAAAATCCCAATTTTTTTTTTTTTTTTTCCATTTTTTTTTCTAAGTGTCTGATCGAGAGAAGGAAAAAGAGGTGATTTTTAGCCACTCTCGATTTTGTACTTAGAAAAAATCCAATTTTTTTTTTTTCCGTTTTTTTTCTAAGTGTCTGATCGAGAGAAGGAAAAAGAGGTGATTTTTAGCCTCTCTCGATTTTGTACTTAGAAAAAATCCAAATTTTTTTTTTTTTTTTTTCCGTTTTTTTTCTAAGTGTCTGATCGAGAGAAGGAAAAAGAGGTGATTTTTAGCCACTCTCGATTTTGTACTTAGAAAAAAATCCAATTTTTTTTTTTTTTTCCCGTTTTTTTTCTAAGTGTCTGATCGAGAGAAGGAAAAAGAGGTGATTTTTAGCCTCTCTTGATTTTGTACTTAGAAAAAATCCAATTTTTTTTTTTTTTTTTCATTTTTTTTTCTAAGTGTCTGATCGAGAGAAGGAAAAAGAGGTGATTTTTAGCCACTCTCGATTTTGTACTTAGAAAAAATCCCAATTTTTTTTTTTTTTTTTCCGTTTTTTTTCTAAGTGTCTGATCGAGAGAAGGAAAAAGAGGTGATTTTTAGCCTCTCTCGATTTTGTACTTCGAAAAAATCCAATTTTTTTTTTTTTTTCCGTTTTTTTTCTAAGTGTCTGATCGAGAGAAGGAAAAAGAGGTGATTTTTAGCCACTCTCGATTTTGTACTTAGAAAAAAATCCAATTTTTTTTTTTTTTTTTTTCCGTTTTTTTTCTAAGTGTCTGATCGAGAGAAGGAAAAAGAGGTGATTTTTAGCCTCTCTTGATTTTGTACTTAAAAAAAAATCCAATTTTTTTTTTTTTTTTTTCATTTTTTTTTCTAAGTGTCTGATCGAGAGAAGGAAAAAGAGGTGATTTTTAGCCACTCTCGATTTTGTACTTAGAAAAAATCCCAATTTTTTTTTTTTTTTTTCCGTTTTTTTTTTAGTGTCTGATCGAGAGAAGGAAAAAGAGGTGATTTTTAGCCACTCTCGATTTTGTACTTAGAAAAAATCCAAATTTTTTTTTTTTTTTTTCCGTTTTTTTTCTAAGTGTCTGATCGAGAGAAGGAAAAAGAGGTGCTTTTTAGCCTCTCTCGATTTTGTACTTAGAAAAAATCCAAATTTTTTTTTTTTTTTTTTTCCGTTTTTTTTCTAAGTGTCTGATCGAGAGAAGGAAAAAGAGGTGATTTTTAGCCTCTCTCGATTTTGTACTTAGAAAAAATCCAAATTTTTTTTTTTTTTTTTTCATTTTTTTTTCTAAGTGTCTGATCGAGAGAAGGAAAAAGAGGTGATTTTTAGCCACTCTCGATTTTGTACTTAGAAAATATCCAAATTTTTTTTTTTTTTTTTTCCGTTTTTTTTCTAAGTGTCTGATCGAGAGAAGGAAAAAGAGGTGATTTTTAGCCACTCTCGATTTTGTACTTAGAAAAAATCCAAATTTTTTTTTTTTTTTTTTCCGTTTTTTTTCTAAGTGTCTGATCGAGAGAAGGAAAAAGAGGTGATTTTTAGCCACTCTCGATTTTGTACTTAGAAAAAATCCAATTTTTTTTTTTTTTTTTCTTTTTTTTTTCTTAGTGTCTGATCGAGAGAAGGAAAAAGAGGTGATTTTTAGCCACTCTCGATTTTGTACTTACAAAAAATCCAAATTTTTTTTTTTTTTTTTTCCATTTTTTTTCTAAGTGTCTGATCGAGAGAAGGAAAAAGAGGTGATTTTTAGCCTCTCTCGATTTTGTACTTAGAAAAAATCCAAAATTTATTTATTTTTTTTTCAGTTTTTTTTCTAAGTGTCTGATCGAGAGAAGGAAAAAGAGGTGATTTTTAGCCTCTCTTGATTTTGTAGTGAGAAAAAATCCAATTTTTTTTTTTTTTTTTTCATTTTTTTTTCTAAGTGTCTGATCGAGAGAAGGAAAAAGAGGTGATTTTCAGCCACTCTCGATTTTGTACTTAGAAAAAATCCAAATTTTTTTTTTTTTTTTTCCGTTTTTTTTCTAAGTGTCTGATCGAGAGAAGGAAAAAGAGGTGATTTTTAGCCTCTCTCGATTTTGTACTTCGAAAAAATCCAATTTTTTTTTTTTTTTTCCGTTTTTTTTCTAAGTGTCTGATCGAGAGAAGGAAAAAGAGGTGATTTTTAGCCACTCTCGATTTTGTACTTAGAAAAAAATCCAATTTTTTTTTTTTTTTTTTTTCCGTTTTTTTTCTAAGTGTCTGATCGAGAGAAGGAAAAAGAGGTGATTTTTAGCCTCTCTTGATTTTGTACTTAAAAAAAAATCCAATTTTTTTTTTTTTTTTTCATTTTTTTTTCTAAGTGTCTGATAGAGAGAAGGAAAAAGAGGTGATTTTTAGCCACTCTCGATTTTGTACTTAGAAAAAATCCAATTTTTTTTTTTTTTTTTTCTTTTTTTTTTCTAAGTGTCTGATCGAGAGAAGGAAAAAGAGGTGATTTTTAGCCACTCTCGATTTTGTACTTAGAAAAAATCCAATTTTTTTTTTTTTTTTTTCCGTTTTTTTTCTAAGTGTCTGATCGAGAGAAGGAAAAAGAGGTGATTTTTAGCCTCTCTCGATTTTGTACTTAGAAAAAATCCAATTTTTTTTTTTTTTTTTTCCGTTTTTTTTCTAAGTGTCTGATCGAGAGAAGGAAAAAGAGGTGATTTTTAGCCTCTCTCGATTTTGTACTTAGAAAAAATCCAAATTTTTTTTTTTTTTTTTTTCATTTTTTTTTCTAAGTGTCTGATCGAGAGAAGGAAAAAGAGGTGATTTTTAGCCTCCCTTGATTTTGTACTTAGAAAAAATCCATTTTTTTTTTTTTTTTTTTCATTTTTTTTTCTAAGTGTCTGATCGAGAGAAGGAAAAAGAGGTGATTTTTAGCCTCTCTCGATTTTGTACTTAGAAAAAATCCAATTTTTTTTTTTTTTTTTTTCCGTTTTTTTTCTAAGTGTCTGATCGAGAGAAGGAAAAAGAGGTGATTTTTAGCCTCTCTTGATTTTGTACTTAGAAAAAATCCAATTTTATTTTTTTTTTTATTTTTTTTTTCTAAGTGTCTGATCGAGAGAAGGAAAAAGAGGTGATTTTTAGCCACTCTCGATTTTGTACTTAGAAAAAATCCAATTTTTTTTTTTTTTTTTTCCGTTTTTTTTCTAAGTGTCTGATCGAGAGAAGGAAAAAGAGGTGATTTTTAGCCTCTCTTGATTTTGTACTTAGAAAAAATCCAATTTTTTTTTTTTTTTCTTTTTTTTTTCTAAGTGTCTGATCGAGAGAAGGAAAAAGAGGTGATTTTTAGCCTCTCTCGATTTTGTACTTAGAAAAAATCCAAATTTTTTTTTTTTTTTTTTCCGTTTTTTTTCTAAGTGTCTGATCGAGAGAAGGAAAAAGAGGTGATTTTTAGCCTCTCTCGATTTTGTACTTAGAAAAAATCCAAATTTTTTTTTTTTTTTTTTCCGTTTTTTTTCTAAGTGTCTGATCGAGAGAAGGAAAAAGAGGTGATTTTTAGCCTCTCTCGATTTTGTACTTAAAAAAAATCCAAATTGTTTTTTTTTTTTTTTCCATTTTTTTTCTAAGTGTCTGATCGAGAGAAGGAAAAAGAGGTGATTTTTAGCCACTCTCGATTTTGTACTTAGAAAAAATCCAATTTTTTTTTTTTTTTTTTTCTTTTTTTTTTCTAAGTGTCTGATCGAGAGAAGGAAAAAGAGGTGATTTTTAGCCACTCTCGATTTTGTACTTAGAAAAAATCCCAATTTTTTTTTTTTTTTTTCCATTTTTTTTTCTAAGTGTCTGATCGAGAGAAGGAAAAAGAGGTGATTTTTAGCCACTCTCGATTTTGTACTTAGAAAAAATCCAATTTTTTTTTTTCCGTTTTTTTTCTAAGTGTCTGATCGAGAGAAGGAAAAAGAGGTGATTTTTAGCCTCTCTCGATTTTGTACTTAGAAAAAATCCAAATTTTTTTTTTTTTTTCCGTTTTTTTTCTAAGTGTCTGATCGAGAGAAGGAAAAAGAGGTGATTTTTAGCCACTCTCGATTTTGTACTTAGAAAAAAATCCAATTTTTTTTTTTTTTTCCCGTTTTTTTTCTAAGTGTCTGATCGAGAGAAGGAAAAAGAGGTGATTTTTAGCCTCTCTTGATTTTGTACTTAGAAAAAATCCAATTTTTTTTTTTTTTTTTCATTTTTTTTTCTAAGTGTCTGATCGAGAGAAGGAAAAAGAGGTGATTTTTAGCCACTCTCGATTTTGTACTTAGAAAAAATCCCAATTTTTTTTTTTTTTTTTCCGTTTTTTTTCTAAGTGTCTGATCGAGAGAAGGAAAAAGAGGTGATTTTCAGCCACTCTCGATTTTGTACTTAGAAAAAATCCAAATTTTTTTTTTTTTTTTTCCGTTTTTTTTCTAAGTGTCTGATCGAGAGAAGGAAAAAGAGGTGATTTTTAGCCTCTCTCGATTTTGTACTTCGAAAAAATCCAATTTTTTTTTTTTTTTTCCGTTTTTTTTCTAAGTGTCTGATCGAGAGAAGGAAAAAGAGGTGATTTTTAGCCACTCTCGATTTTGTACTTAGAAAAAAATCCAATTTTTTTTTTTTTTTTTTTCCGTTTTTTTTCTAAGTGTCTGATCGAGAGAAGGAAAAAGAGGTGATTTTTAGCCTCTCTTGATTTTGTACTTAAAAAAAAATCCAATTTTTTTTTTTTTTTTTTCATTTTTTTTTCTAAGTGTCTGATCGAGAGAAGGAAAAAGAGGTGATTTTTAGCCACTCTCGATTTTGTACTTAGAAAAAATCCCAATTTTTTTTTTTTTTTTTCCGTTTTTTTTTTAGTGTCTGATCGAGAGAAGGAAAAAGAGGTGATTTTTAGCCACTCTCGATTTTGTACTTAGAAAAAATCCAAATTTTTTTTTTTTTTTTTCCGTTTTTTTTCTAAGTGTCTGATCGAGAGAAGGAAAAAGAGGTGCTTTTTAGCCTCTCTCGATTTTGTACTTAGAAAAAATCCAAATTTTTTTTTTTTTTTTTTTCCGTTTTTTTTCTAAGTGTCTGATCGAGAGAAGGAAAAAGAGGTGATTTTTAGCCTCTCTCGATTTTGTACTTAGAAAAAATCCAAATTTTTTTTTTTTTTTTTTCATTTTTTTTTCTAAGTGTCTGATCGAGAGAAGGAAAAAGAGGTGATTTTTAGCCACTCTCGATTTTGTACTTAGAAAATATCCAAATTTTTTTTTTTTTTTTTTCCGTTTTTTTTCTAAGTGTCTGATCGAGAGAAGGAAAAAGAGGTGATTTTTAGCCACTCTCGATTTTGTACTTAGAAAAAATCCAAATTTTTTTTTTTTTTTTTTCCGTTTTTTTTCTAAGTGTCTGATCGAGAGAAGGAAAAAGAGGTGATTTTTAGCCACTCTCGATTTTGTACTTAGAAAAAATCCAATTTTTTTTTTTTTTTTTCTTTTTTTTTTCTAAGTGTCTGATCGAGAGAAGGAAAAAGAGGTGATTTTTAGCCACTCTCGATTTTGTACTTACAAAAAATCCAAATTTTTTTTTTTTTTTTTTCCATTTTTTTTCTAAGTGTCTGATCGAGAGAAGGAAAAAGAGGTGATTTTTAGCCTCTCTCGATTTTGTACTTAGAAAAAATCCAAAATTTATTTATTTTTTTTTCAGTTTTTTTTCTAAGTGTCTGATCGAGAGAAGGAAAAAGAGGTGATTTTTAGCCTCTCTTGATTTTGTAGTGAGAAAAAATCCAATTTTTTTTTTTTTTTTTTCATTTTTTTTTCTAAGTGTCTGATCGAGAGAAGGAAAAAGAGGTGATTTTCAGCCACTCTCGATTTTGTACTTAGAAAAAATCCAATTTTTTTTTTTTTTTTTTTTCCGTTTTTTTTCTAAGTGTCTGATCGAGAGAAGGAAAAAGAGGTGATTTTTAGCCACTCTCGATTTTGTACTTAGAAAAAATCCAAATTTTTTTTTTTTTTTTTCATTTTTTTTTCTAAGTGTCTGATCGAGAGAAGGAAAAAGAGGTGATTTTTAGCCTCTCTCGATTTTGTACTTAGAAAAAATCCAAATTTTTTTTTTTTTTTTTTCAGTTTTTTTTCTAAGTGTCTGATCGAGAAAAGGAAAAAGAGGTGAGTTTTAGCCTCTCTTGATTTTGTACTTAGAAAAAATCCAAATTTTTTTTTTTTTTCTTTTTTTTTTCTAAGTGTCTGATCGAGAGAAGGAAAAAGAGGTGATTTTTAGCCTCTCTCGATTTTGTACTTAGAAAAAATCCAAATTTTTTTTTTTTTTTTCCGTTTTTTTTCTAAGTGTCTGATCGAGAGAAGGAAAAAGAGGTGATTTTTAGCCACTCTCGATTTTGTACTTAGAAAAAATCCAAATTTTTTTTTTTTTTTTTTCCGTTTTTTCTCTAATTGTCTGATCGAGAGAAGGAAAAAGAGGTGATTTTTAGCCACTCTCGATTTTGTACTTAGAAAAAAATCCAAATTTTTTATTTTTTTTTTCCGTTTTTTTCTAAGTGTCTGATCGAGAGAAGGAAAAAGAGGTGATTTTTAGCCTCTCTTGATTTTGTACTTAGAAAAAATCCAATTTTTTTTTTTTTTTTTTTCATTTTTTTTTCTAAGTGTCTGATCGAGAGAAGGAAAAAGAGGTGATTTTTAGCCACTCTCGATTTTGTACTTAGAAAAAATCCAAATTTTTTATTTTTTTTTTCCGTTTTTTTTCTAAGTGTCTGATCGAGAGAAGGAAAAAGAGGTGATTTTTAGCCACTCTCGATTTTGTACTTAGAAAAAATCCAAATTTTTTTTTTTTTTTTTTCCGTTTTTTTTCTAAGTGTCTGATCGAGAGAAGGAAAAAGAGGTGATTTTTAGCCACTCTCGATTTTGTACTTAGAAAAAATCCAAATTTTTTTTTTTTTTTCCGTTTTTTTTCTAAGTGTCTGATCGAGAGAAGGAAAAAGAGGTGATTTTTAGCCACTCTCGATTTTGTACTTAGAAAAAATCCAAATTTTTTTTTTTTTTTTTTCCGTTTTTTTTCTAAGTGTCTGATCGAGAGAAGGAAAAAGAGGTGATTTTAAGCCACTCTCGATTTTGTACTTAGAAAAAATCCAATTTTTTTTTTTTTTTTTCCGTTTTTTTTCTAAGTGTCTGATCGAGAGAAGGAAAAAGAGGTGATTTTTAGCCTCTCTTGATTTTGTACTTAGAAAAAATCCAATTTTTTTTTTTTTTTTTCTTTTTTTTTTCTAAGTGTCTGATCGAGAGAAGGAAAAAGAGGTGATTTTTAGCCACTCTCGATTTTGTACTTAGAAAAAATCCAATTTTTTTTTTTTTTTTTTCCGTTTTTTTTCTAAGTGTCTGATCGAGAGAAGGAAAAAGAGGTGATTTTTAGCCTCTCTCGATTTTGTACTTAGAAAAAATCCAATTTTTTTTTTTTTTTTTTCCGTTTTTTTTCTAAGTGTCTGATCGAGAGAAGGAAAAAGAGGTGATTTTTAGCCTCTCTCGATTTTGTACTTAGAAAAAATCCAAATTTTTTTTTTTTTTTTTTCATTTTTTTTTCTAAGTGTCTGATCGAGAGAAGGAAAAAGAGGTGATTTTTAGCCTCCCTTGATTTTGTACTTAGAAAAAATCCATTTTTTTTTTTTTTTTTTCATTTTTTTTTCTAAGTGTCTGATCGAGAGAAGGAAAAAGAGGTGATTTTTAGCCTCTCTCGATTTTGTACTTAGAAAAAATCCAATTTTTTTTTATTTTTTTTTCCGTTTTTTTTCTAAGTGTCTGATCGAGAGAAGGAAAAAGAGGTGATTTTTAGCCTCTCTTGATTTTGTACTTAGAAAAAATCCAATTTTATTTTTTTTTTTTCTTTTTTTTTTCTAAGTGTCTGATCGAGAGAAGGAAAAAGAGGTGATTTTTAGCCACTCTCGATTTTGTACTTAGAAAAAATCCAAATTTTTTTTTTTTTTTTTCCGTTTTTTTTCTAAGTGTCTGATCGAGAGAAGGAAAAAGAGGTGATTTTTAGCCTCTCTTGATTTTGTACTTAGAAAAAATCCAATTTTTTTTTTTTTTTTTTCATTTTTTTTTCTAAGTGTCTGATCGAGAGAAGGAAAAAGAGGTGATTTTCAGCCACTCTCGATTTTGTACTTAGAAAAAATCCAAATTTTTTTTTTTTTTTTTCCGTTTTTTTTCTAAGTGTCTGATCGAGAGAAGGAAAAAGAGGTGATTTTTAGCCTCTCTCGATTTTGTACTTCGAAAAAATCCAATTTTTTTTTTTTTTTTCCGTTTTTTTTCTAAGTGTCTGATCGAGAGAAGGAAAAAGAGGTGATTTTTAGCCACTCTCGATTTTGTACTTAGAAAAAAATCCAATTTTTTTTTTTTTTTTTTTCCGTTTTTTTTCTAAGTGTCTGATCGAGAGAAGGAAAAAGAGGTGATTTTTAGCCTCTCTTGATTTTGTACTTAAAAAAAAATCCAATTTTTTTTTTTTTTTTTCATTTTTTTTTCTAAGTGTCTGATAGAGAGAAGGAAAAAGAGGTGATTTTTAGCCACTCTCGATTTTGTACTTAGAAAAAATCCAATTTTTTTTTTTTTTTTTCTTTTTTTTTTCTAAGTGTCTGATCGAGAGAAGGAAAAAGAGGTGATTTTTAGCCACTCTCGATTTTGTACTTAGAAAAAATCCAATTTTTTTTTTTTTTTTTTCCGTTTTTTTTCTAAGTGTCTGATCGAGAGAAGGAAAAAGAGGTGATTTTTAGCCTCTCTCGATTTTGTACTTAGAAAAAATCCAATTTTTTTTTTTTTTTTTTCCGTTTTTTTTCTAAGTGTCTGATCGAGAGAAGGAAAAAGAGGTGATTTTTAGCCTCTCTCGATTTTGTACTTAGAAAAAATCCAAATTTTTTTTTTTTTTTTTTCATTTTTTTTTCTAAGTGTCTGATCGAGAGAAGGAAAAAGAGGTGATTTTTAGCCTCCCTTGATTTTGTACTTAGAAAAAATCCATTTTTTTTTTTTTTTTTTCATTTTTTTTTCTAAGTGTCTGATCGAGAGAAGGAAAAAGAGGTGATTTTTAGCCTCTCTCGATTTTGTACTTAGAAAAAATCCAATTTTTTTTTTTTTTTTTTTCCGTTTTTTTTCTAAGTGTCTGATCGAGAGAAGGAAAAAGAGGTGATTTTTAGCCTCTCTTGATTTTGTACTTAGAAAAAATCCAATTTTATTTTTTTTTTTTCTTTTTTTTTTCTAAGTGTCTGATCGAGAGAAGGAAAAAGAGGTGATTTTTAGCCACTCTCGATTTTGTACTTAGAAAAAATCCAAATTTTTTTTTTTTTTTTTCCGTTTTTTTTCTAAGTGTCTGATCGAGAGAAGGAAAAAGAGGTGATTTTTAGCCTCTCTTGATTTTGTACTTAGAAAAAATCCAATTTTTTTTTTTTTTTCTTTTTTTTTTCTAAGTGTCTGATCGAGAGAAGGAAAAAGAGGTGATTTTTAGCCTCTCTCGATTTTGTACTTAGAAAAAATCCAAATTTTTTTTTTTTTTTTTTCCGTTTTTTTTCTAAGTGTCTGATCGAGAGAAGGAAAAAGAGGTGATTTTTAGCCTCTCTCGATTTTGTACTTAAAAAAAATCCAAATTGTTTTTTTTTTTTTTCCATTTTTTTTCTAAGTGTCTGATCGAGAGAAGGAAAAAGAGGTGATTTTTAGCCACTCTCGATTTTGTACTTAGAAAAAAATCCAATTTTTTTTTTTTTTTTTTTCCGTTTTTTTTCTAAGTGTCTGATCGAGAGAAGGAAAAAGAGGTGATTTTTAGCCTCTCTTGATTTTGTACTTAAAAAAAAATCCAATTTTTTTTTTTTTTTTTTCATTTTTTTTTCTAAGTGTCTGATCGAGAGAAGGAAAAAGAGGTGATTTTTAGCCACTCTCGATTTTGTACTTAGAAAAAATCCCAATTTTTTTTTTTTTTTTCCATTTTTTTTTTAGTGTCTGATCGAGAGAAGGAAAAAGAGGTGATTTTTAGCCACTCTCGATTTTGTACTTAGAAAAAATCCAAATTTTTTTTTTTTTTTTTCCGTTTTTTTTCTAAGTGTCTGATCGAGAGAAGGAAAAAGAGGTGCTTTTTAGCCTCTCTCGATTTTGTACTTAGAAAAAATCCAAATTTTTTTTTTTTTTTTTTTCCGTTTTTTTTCTAAGTGTCTGATCGAGAGAAGGAAAAAGAGGTGATTTTTAGCCTCTCTCGATTTTGTACTTAGAAAAAATCCAAATTTTTTTTTTTTTTTTTTCATTTTTTTTTCTAAGTGTCTGATCGAGAGAAGGAAAAAGAGGTGATTTTTAGCCACTCTCGATTTTGTACTTAGAAAATATCCCAATTTTTTTTTTTTTTTTTTCCGTTTTTTTTCTAAGTGTCTGATCGAGAGAAGGAAAAAGAGGTGATTTTTAGCCACTCTCGATTTTGTACTTAGAAAAAATCCAAATTTTTTTTTTTTTTTTTTCCGTTTTTTTTCTAAGTGTCTGATCGAGAGAAGGAAAAAGAGGTGATTTTTAGCCACTCTCGATTTTGTACTTAGAAAAAATCCAATTTTTTTTTTTTTTTTTCTTTTTTTTTTCTAAGTGTCTGATCGAGAGAAGGAAAAAGAGGTGATTTTTAGCCACTCTCGATTTTGTACTTACAAAAAATCCAAATTTTTTTTTTTTTTTTTTCCATTTTTTTTCTAAGTGTCTGATCGAGAGAAGGAAAAAGAGGTGATTTTTAGCCTCTCTCGATTTTGTACTTAGAAAAAATCCAAAATTTATTTATTTTTTTTTCAGTTTTTTTTCTAAGTGTCTGATCGAGAGAAGGAAAAAGAGGTGATTTTTAGCCTCTCTTGATTTTGTAGTGAGAAAAAATCCAATTTTTTTTTTTTTTTTTTCATTTTTTTTTCTAAGTGTCTGATCGAGAGAAGGAAAAAGAGGTGATTTTCAGCCACTCTCGATTTTGTACTTAGAAAAAATCCAAATTTTTTTTTTTTTTTTTCCGTTTTTTTTCTAAGTGTCTGATCGAGAGAAGGAAAAAGAGGTGATTTTTAGCCTCTCTCGATTTTGTACTTCGAAAAAATCCAATTTTTTTTTTTTTTTTCCGTTTTTTTTCTAAGTGTCTGATCGAGAGAAGGAAAAAGAGGTGATTTTTAGCCACTCTCGATTTTGTACTTAGAAAAAAATCCAATTTTTTTTTTTTTTTTTTTCCGTTTTTTTTCTAAGTGTCTGATCGAGAGAAGGAAAAAGAGGTGATTTTTAGCCTCTCTTGATTTTGTACTTAAAAAAAAATCCAATTTTTTTTTTTTTTTTTTCATTTTTTTTTCTAAGTGTCTGATAGAGAGAAGGAAAAAGAGGTGATTTTTAGCCACTCTCGATTTTGTACTTAGAAAAAATCCCAATTTTTTTTTTTTTTTTCCCGTTTTTTTTTTAGTGTCTGATCGAGAGAAGGAAAAAGAGGTGATTTTTAGCCACTCTCGATTTTGTACTTAGAAAAAATCCAAATTTTTTTTTTTTTTTTTCCGTTTTTTTTCTAAGTGTCTGATCGAGAGAAGGAAAAAGAGGTGCTTTTTAGCCTCTCTCGATTTTGTACTTAGAAAAAATCCAAATTTTTTTTTTTTTTTTTTTCCGTTTTTTTTCTAAGTGTCTGATCGAGAGAAGGAAAAAGAGGTGATTTTTAGCCTCTCTCGATTTTGTACTTAGAAAAAATCCAAATTTTTTTTTTTTTTTTTTCATTTTTTTTTCTAAGTGTCTGATCGAGAGAAGGAAAAAGAGGTGATTTTTAGCCACTCTCGATTTTGTACTTAGAAAATATCCAAATTTTTTTTTTTTTTTTTTCCGTTTTTTTTCTAAGTGTCTGATCGAGAGAAGGAAAAAGAGGTGATTTTTAGCCACTCTCGATTTTGTACTTAGAAAAAATCCAAATTTTTTTTTTTTTTTTTTCCGTTTTTTTTCTAAGTGTCTGATCGAGAGAAGGAAAAAGAGGTGATTTTTAGCCACTCTCGATTTTGTACTTAGAAAAAATCCAATTTTTTTTTTTTTTTTTCTTTTTTTTTTCTAAGTGTCTGATCGAGAGAAGGAAAAAGAGGTGATTTTTAGCCACTCTCGATTTTGTACTTACAAAAAATCCAAATTTTTTTTTTTTTTTTTTCCATTTTTTTTCTAAGTGTCTGATCGAGAGAAGGAAAAAGAGGTGATTTTTAGCCTCTCTCGATTTTGTACTTAGAAAAAATCCAAAATTTATTTTTTTTTTTTTCAGTTTTTTTTCTAAGTGTCTGATCGAGAGAAGGAAAAAGAGGTGATTTTTAGCCTCTCTTGATTTTGTAGTGAGAAAAAATCCAATTTTTTTTTTTTTTTTTCATTTTTTTTTCTAAGTGTCTGATCGAGAGAAGGAAAAAGAGGTGATTTTCAGCCACTCTCGATTTTGTACTTAGAAAAAATCCAATTTTTTTTTTTTTTTTTTTTCCGTTTTTTTTCTAAGTGTCTGATCGAGAGAAGGAAAAAGATGTGATTTTTAGCCACTCTCGATTTTGTACTTAGAAAAAATCCAAATTTTTTTTTTTTTTTTTCATTTTTTTTTCTAAGTGTCTGATCGAGAGAAGGAAAAAGAGGTGAGTTTTAGCCTCTCTCGATTTTGTACTTAGAAAAAATCCAAATTTTTTTTTTTTTTTTTTCAGTTTTTTTTCTAAGTGTCTGATCGAGAAAAGGAAAAAGAGGTGAGTTTTAGCCTCTCTTGATTTTGTACTTAGAAAAAATCCAAATTTTTTTTTTTTTCTTTTTTTTTTCTAAGTGTCTGATCGAGAGAAGGAAAAAGAGGTGATTTTTAGCCACTCTCGATTTTGTACTTAGAAAAAATCCAAATTTTTTTTTTTTTTTTTCAGTTTTTTTTCTAAGTGTCTGATCGAGAGAAGGAAAAAGAGGTGATTTTTAGCCTCTCTCGATTTTGTACTTAGAAAAAATCCAAATTTTTTTTTTTTTTTTCCGTTTTTTTTCTAAGTGTCTGATCGAGAGAAGGAAAAAGAGGTGATTTTTAGCCACTCTCGATTTTGTACTTAAAAAATCCAAATTTTTTTTTTTTTTTTCCGTTTTTTTTCTAAGTGTCTGATCGAGAGAAGGAAAAAGAGGTGATTTTTAGCCTCTCTTGATTTTGTACTTAGAAAAAATCCAATTTTTTTTTTTTTTTTTTCATTTTTTTTTCTAAGTGTCTGATCGAGAGAAGGAAAAAGAGGTGATTTTTAGCCACTCTCGATTTTGTACTTAGAAAAAATCCAAATTTTTTTTTTTTTTTTCCGTTTTTTTTCTAAGTGTCTGATCGAGAGAAGGAAAAAGAGGTGATTTTTAGCCACTCTCGATTTTGTACTTAGAAAAAATCCAAATTTTTTTTTTTTTTTTTTCCGTTTTTTTTCTAAGTGTCTGATCGAGAGAAGGAAAAAGAGGTGATTTTAAGCCACTCTCGATTTTGTACTTAGAAAAAATCCAATTTTTTTTTTTTTTTTTCCGTTTTTTTTCTAAGTGTCTGATCGAGAGAAGGAAAAAGAGGTGATTTTTAGCCTCTCTTGATTTTGTACTTAGAAAAAATCCAATTTTTTTTTTTTTTTTTCTTTTTTTTTTCTAAGTGTCTGATCGAGAGAAGGAAAAAGAGGTGATTTTTAGCCACTCTCGATTTTGTACTTAGAAAAAATCCAATTTTTTTTTTTTTTTTTTCCGTTTTTTTTCTAAGTGTCTGATCGAGAGAAGGAAAAAGAGGTGATTTTTAGCCTCTCTCGATTTTGTACTTAGAAAAAATCCAATTTTTTTTTTTTTTTTTTCCGTTTTTTTTCTAAGTGTCTGATCGAGAGAAGGAAAAAGAGGTGATTTTTAGCCTCTCTCGATTTTGTACTTAGAAAAAATCCAAATTTTTTTTTTTTTTTTTTCATTTTTTTTTCTAAGTGTCTGATCGAGAGAAGGAAAAAGAGTTGATTTTTAGCCTCCCTTGATTTTGTACTTAGAAAAAATCCATTTTTTTTTTTTTTTTTTCATTTTTTTTTCTAAGTGTCTGATCGAGAGAAGGAAAAAGAGGTGATTTTTAGCCTCTCTCGATTTTGTACTTAGAAAAAATCCAATTTTTTTTTTTTTTTTTTTCCGTTTTTTTTCTAAGTGTCTGATCGAGAGAAGGAAAAAGAGGTGATTTTTAGCCTCTCTTGATTTTGTACTTAGAAAAAATCCAATTTTATTTTTTTTTTTTCTTTTTTTTTTCTAAGTGTCTGATCGAGAGAAGGAAAAAGAGGTGATTTTTAGCCACTCTCGATTTTGTACTTAGAAAAAATCCAAATTTTTTTTTTTTTTTTTCCGTTTTTTTTCTAAGTGTCTGATCGAGAGAAGGAAAAAGAGGTGATTTTTAGCCTCTCTTGATTTTGTACTTAGAAAAAATCCAATTTTTTTTTTTTTTTTTTCATTTTTTTTTCTAAGTGTCTGATCGAGAGAAGGAAAAAGAGGTGATTTTCAGCCACTCTCGATTTTGTACTTAGAAAAAATCCAAATTTTTTTTTTTTTTTTTCCGTTTTTTTTCTAAGTGTCTGATCGAGAGAAGGAAAAAGAGGTGATTTTTAGCCTCTCTCGATTTTGTACTTCGAAAAAATCCAATTTTTTTTTTTTTTTTCCGTTTTTTTTCTAAGTGTCTGATCGAGAGAAGGAAAAAGAGGTGATTTTTAGCCACTCTCGATTTTGTACTTAGAAAAAAATCCAATTTTTTTTTTTTTTTTTTTCCGTTTTTTTTCTAAGTGTCTGATCGAGAGAAGGAAAAAGAGGTGATTTTTAGCCTCTCTTGATTTTGTACTTAAAAAAAAATCCAATTTTTTTTTTTTTTTTTTCATTTTTTTTTCTAAGTGTCTGATAGAGAGAAGGAAAAAGAGGTGATTTTTAGCCACTCTCGATTTTGTACTTAGAAAAAATCCAATTTTTTTTTTTTTTTTTCTTTTTTTTTTCTAAGTGTCTGATCGAGAGAAGGAAAAAGAGGTGATTTTTAGCCACTCTCGATTTTGTACTTAGAAAAAATCCAATTTTTTTTTTTTTTTTTTCCGTTTTTTTTCTAAGTGTCTGATCGAGAGAAGGAAAAAGAGGTGATTTTTAGCCTCTCTCGATTTTGTACTTAGAAAAAATCCAATTTTTTTTTTTTTTTTTTCCGTTTTTTTTCTAAGTGTCTGATCGAGAGAAGGAAAAAGAGGTGATTTTTAGCCTCTCTCGATTTTGTACTTAGAAAAAATCCAAATTTTTTTTTTTTTTTTTTCATTTTTTTTTCTAAGTGTCTGATCGAGAGAAGGAAAAAGAGGTGATTTTTAGCCTCCCTTGATTTTGTACTTAGAAAAAATCCATTTTTTTTTTTTTTTTTTCATTTTTTTTTCTAAGTGTCTGATCGAGAGAAGGAAAAAGAGGTGATTTTTAGCCTCTCTCGATTTTGTACTTAGAAAAAATCCAATTTTTTTTTTTTTTTTTTTCCGTTTTTTTTCTAAGTGTCTGATCGAGAGAAGGAAAAAGAGGTGATTTTTAGCCTCTCTTGATTTTGTACTTAGAAAAAATCCAATTTTATTTTTTTTTTTTCTTTTTTTTTTCTAAGTGTCTGATCGAGAGAAGGAAAAAGAGGTGATTTTTAGCCACTCTCGATTTTGTACTTAGAAAAAATCCAAATTTTTTTTTTTTTTTTTCCGTTTTTTTTCTAAGTGTCTGATCGAGAGAAGGAAAAAGAGGTGATTTTTAGCCTCTCTTGATTTTGTACTTAGAAAAAATCCAATTTTTTTTTTTTTTTCTTTTTTTTTTCTAAGTGTCTGATCGAGAGAAGGAAAAAGAGGTGATTTTTAGCCTCTCTCGATTTTGTACTTAGAAAAAATCCAAATTTTTTTTTTTTTTTTTTCCGTTTTTTTTCTAAGTGTCTGATCGAGAGAAGGAAAAAGAGGTGATTTTTAGCCTCTCTCGATTTTGTACTTAAAAAAAATCCAAATTGTTTTTTTTTTTTTTCCATTTTTTTTCTAAGTGTCTGATCGAGAGAAGGAAAAAGAGGTGATTTTTAGCCACTCTCGATTTTGTACTTAGAAAAAATCCAATTTTTTTTTTTTTTTTTCCATTTTTTTTTCTAAGTGTCTGATCGAGAGAAGGAAAAAGAGGTGATTTTTAGCCACTCTCGATTTTGTACTTAGAAAAAATCCAATTTTTTTTTTTTCCGTTTTTTTTCTAAGTGTCTGATCGAGAGAAGGAAAAAGAGGTGATTTTTAGCCTCTCTCGATTTTGTACTTAGAAAAAATCCAAATTTTTTTTTTTTTTTTTTCCGTTTTTTTTCTAAGTGTCTGATCGAGAGAAGGAAAAAGAGGTGATTTTTAGCCACTCTCGATTTTGTACTTAGAAAAAAATCCAATTTTTTTTTTTTTTCCCGTTTTTTTTCTAAGTGTCTGATCGAGAGAAGGAAAAAGAGGTGATTTTTAGCCTCTCTTGATTTTGTACTTAGAAAAAATCCAATTTTTTTTTTTTTTTTTCATTTTTTTTTCTAAGTGTCTGATCGAGAGAAGGAAAAAGAGGTGATTTTTAGCCACTCTCGATTTTGTACTTAGAAAAAATCCCAATTTTTTTTTTTTTTTTTCCGTTTTTTTTCTAAGTGTCTGATCGAGAGAAGGAAAAAGAGGTGATTTTCAGCCACTCTCGATTTTGTACTTAGAAAAAATCCAAATTTTTTTTTTTTTTTTTCCGTTTTTTTTCTAAGTGTCTGATCGAGAGAAGGAAAAAGAGGTGATTTTTAGCCTCTCTCGATTTTGTACTTCGAAAAAATCCAATTTTTTTTTTTTTTTTCCGTTTTTTTTCTAAGTGTCTGATCGAGAGAAGGAAAAAGAGGTGATTTTTAGCCACTCTCGATTTTGTACTTAGAAAAAAATCCAATTTTTTTTTTTTTTTTTTCCGTTTTTTTTCTAAGTGTCTGATCGAGAGAAGGAAAAAGAGGTGATTTTTAGCCTCTCTTGATTTTGTACTTAAAAAAAAATCCAATTTTTTTTTTTTTTTTTTCATTTTTTTTTCTAAGTGTCTGATCGAGAGAAGGAAAAAGAGGTGATTTTTAGCCACTCTCGATTTTGTACTTAGAAAAAATCCCAATTTTTTTTTTTTTTTTCCATTTTTTTTTTAGTGTCTGATCGAGAGAAGGAAAAAGAGGTGATTTTTAGCCACTCTCGATTTTGTACTTAGAAAAAATCCAATTTTTTTTTTTTTTTTTTCCGTTTTTTTTCTAAGTGTCTGATCGAGAGAAGGAAAAAGAGGTGCTTTTTAGCCTCTCTCGATTTTGTACTTAGAAAAAATCCAAATTTTTTTTTTTTTTTTTTTCCGTTTTTTTTCTAAGTGTCTGATCGAGAGAAGGAAAAAGAGGTGATTTTTAGCCTCTCTCGATTTTGTACTTAGAAAAAATCCAAATTTTTTTTTTTTTTTTTTCATTTTTTTTTCTAAGTGTCTGATCGAGAGAAGGAAAAAGAGGTGATTTTTAGCCACTCTCGATTTTGTACTTAGAAAATATCCCAATTTTTTTTTTTTTTTTTTCCGTTTTTTTTCTAAGTGTCTGATCGAGAGAAGGAAAAAGAGGTGATTTTTAGCCACTCTCGATTTTGTACTTAGAAAAAATCCAAATTTTTTTTTTTTTTTTTTCCGTTTTTTTTCTAAGTGTCTGATCGAGAGAAGGAAAAAGAGGTGATTTTTAGCCACTCTCGATTTTGTACTTAGAAAAAATCCAATTTTTTTTTTTTTTTTTCTTTTTTTTTTCTAAGTGTCTGATCGAGAGAAGGAAAAAGAGGTGATTTTTAGCCACTCTCGATTTTGTACTTACAAAAAATCCAAATTTTTTTTTTTTTTTTTTCCATTTTTTTTCTAAGTGTCTGATCGAGAGAAGGAAAAAGAGGTGATTTTTAGCCTCTCTCGATTTTGTACTTAGAAAAAATCCAAAATTTATTTATTTTTTTTTCAGTTTTTTTTCTAAGTGTCTGATCGAGAGAAGGAAAAAGAGGTGATTTTTAGCCTCTCTTGATTTTGTAGTGAGAAAAAATCCAATTTTTTTTTTTTTTTTTTCATTTTTTTTTCTAAGTGTCTGATCGAGAGAAGGAAAAAGAGGTGATTTTCAGCCACTCTCGATTTTGTACTTAGAAAAAATCCAAATTTTTTTTTTTTTTTTTCCGTTTTTTTTCTAAGTGTCTGATCGAGAGAAGGAAAAAGAGGTGATTTTTAGCCTCTCTCGATTTTGTACTTCGAAAAAATCCAATTTTTTTTTTTTTTTTCCGTTTTTTTTCTAAGTGTCTGATCGAGAGAAGGAAAAAGAGGTGATTTTTAGCCACTCTCGATTTTGTACTTAGAAAAAAATCCAATTTTTTTTTTTTTTTTTTCCGTTTTTTTTCTAAGTGTCTGATCGAGAGAAGGAAAAAGAGGTGATTTTTAGCCTCTCTTGATTTTGTACTTAAAAAAAAATCCAATTTTTTTTTTTTTTTTTTCATTTTTTTTTCTAAGTGTCTGATAGAGAGAAGGAAAAAGAGGTGATTTTTAGCCACTCTCGATTTTGTACTTAGAAAAAATCCCAATTTTTTTTTTTTTTTTTCCGTTTTTTTTTTAGTGTCTGATCGAGAGAAGGAAAAAGAGGTGATTTTTAGCCACTCTCGATTTTGTACTTAGAAAAAATCCAAATTTTTTTTTTTTTTTTTCCGTTTTTTTTCTAAGTGTCTGATCGAGAGAAGGAAAAAGAGGTGCTTTTTAGCCTCTCTCGATTTTGTACTTAGAAAAAATCCAAATTTTTTTTTTTTTTTTTTTCCGTTTTTTTTCTAAGTGTCTGATCGAGAGAAGGAAAAAGAGGTGATTTTTAGCCTCTCTCGATTTTGTACTTAGAAAAAATCCAAATTTTTTTTTTTTTTTTTTCATTTTTTTTTCTAAGTGTCTGATCGAGAGAAGGAAAAAGAGGTGATTTTTAGCCACTCTCGATTTTGTACTTAGAAAATATCCAAATTTTTTTTTTTTTTTTTTCCGTTTTTTTTCTAAGTGTCTGATCGAGAGAAGGAAAAAGAGGTGATTTTTAGCCACTCTCGATTTTGTACTTAGAAAAAATCCAAATTTTTTTTTTTTTTTTTTCCGTTTTTTTTCTAAGTGTCTGATCGAGAGAAGGAAAAAGAGGTGATTTTTAGCCACTCTCGATTTTGTACTTAGAAAAAATCCAATTTTTTTTTTTTTTTTTCTTTTTTTTTTCTAAGTGTCTGATCGAGAGAAGGAAAAAGAGGTGATTTTTAGCCACTCTCGATTTTGTACTTACAAAAAATCCAAATTTTTTTTTTTTTTTTTCCATTTTTTTTCTAAGTGTCTGATCGAGAGAAGGAAAAAGAGGTGATTTTTAGCCTCTCTCGATTTTGTACTTAGAAAAAATCCAAAATTTATTTTTTTTTTTTTCAGTTTTTTTTCTAAGTGTCTGATCGAGAGAAGGAAAAAGAGGTGATTTTTAGCCTCTCTTGATTTTGTAGTGAGAAAAAATCCAATTTTTTTTTTTTTTTTTCATTTTTTTTTCTAAGTGTCTGATCGAGAGAAGGAAAAAGAGGTGATTTTCAGCCACTCTCGATTTTGTACTTAGAAAAAATCCAATTTTTTTTTTTTTTTTTTTTCCGTTTTTTTTCTAAGTGTCTGATCGAGAGAAGGAAAAAGATGTGATTTTTAGCCACTCTCGATTTTGTACTTAGAAAAAATCCAATTTTTTTTTTTTTTTTTTCATTTTTTTTTCTAAGTGTCTGATCGAGAGAAGGAAAAAGAGGTGAGTTTTAGCCTCTCTCGATTTTGTACTTAGAAAAAATCCAAATTTTTTTTTTTTTTTTTTTCAGTTTTTTTTCTAAGTGTCTGATCGAGAAAAGGAAAAAGAGGTGAGTTTTAGCCTCTCTTGATTTTGTACTTAGAAAAAATCCAAATTTTTTTTTTTTTTCTTTTTTTTTTCTAAGTGTCTGATCGAGAGAAGGAAAAAGAGGTGATTTTTAGCCACTCTCGATTTTGTACTTAGAAAAAATCCAAATTTTTTTTTTTTTTTTTCAGTTTTTTTTCTAAGTGTCTGATCGAGAGAAGGAAAAAGAGGTGATTTTTAGCCTCTCTCGATTTTGTACTTAGAAAAAATCCAAATTTTTTTTTTTTTTTCCGTTTTTTTTCTAAGTGTCTGATCGAGAGAAGGAAAAAGAGGTGATTTTTAGCCACTCTCGATTTTGTACTTAGAAAAAATCCAATTTTTTTTTTTTTTTTCTTTTTTTTTTCTAAGTGTCTGATCGAGAGAAGGAAAAAGAGGTGATTTTTAGCCTCTCTCGATTTTGTACTTAGAAAAAATCCAAATTTTTTTTTTTTTTTTCCGTTTTTTTTCTAAGTGTCTGATCGAGAGAAGGAAAAAGAGGTGATTTTTAGCCACTCTCGATTTTGTACTTAGAAAAAATCCAAATTTTTTTTTTTTTTTTTTTCAGTTTTTTTTCTAAGTGTCTGATCGAGAAAAGGAAAAAGAGGTGAGTTTTAGCCTCTCTTGATTTTGTACTTAGAAAAAATCCAAATTTTTTTTTTTTTCTTTTTTTTTTCTAAGTGTCTGATCGAGAGAAGGAAAAAGAGGTGATTTTTAGCCACTCTCGATTTTGTACTTAGAAAAAATCCAAATTTTTTTTTTTTTTTTTCCGTTTTTTTTCTAAGTGTCTGATCGAGAGAAGGAAAAAGAGGTGATTTTTAGCCACTCTCGATTTTGTACTTAGAAAAAATCCAAATTTTTTTTTTTTTTTTCCGTTTTTTTTTCTAAGTGTCTGATCGAGAGAAGGAAAAAGAGGTGATTTTTAGCCACTCTCGATTTTGTACTTAGAAAAAATCCAATTTTTTTTTTTTTTTCTTTTTTTTTTCTAAGTGTCTGATCGAGAGAAGGAAAAAGAGGTGATTTTTAGCCTCTCTCGATTTTGTACTTAGAAAAAATCCAAATTTTTTTTTTTTTTTTCCGTTTTTTTTCTAAGTGTCTGATCGAGAGAAGGAAAAAGAGGTGATTTTTAGCCACTCTCGATTTTGTACTTAGAAAAAATCCAAATTTTTTTTTTTTTTTTTTCCGTTTTTTCTCTAATTGTCTGATCGAGAGAAGGAAAAAGAGGTGATTTTTAGCCACTCTCGATTTTGTACTTAGAAAAAAATCCAAATTTTTTATTTTTTTTTTCCGTTTTTTTCTAAGTGTCTGATCGAGAGAAGGAAAAAGAGGTGATTTTTAGCCTCTCTTGATTTTGTACTTAGAAAAAATCCAATTTTTTTTTTTTTTTTTTTCATTTTTTTTTCTAAGTGTCTGATCGAGAGAAGGAAAAAGAGGTGATTTTTAGCCACTCTCGATTTTGTACTTAGAAAAAATCCAAATTTTTTATTTTTTTTTTCCGTTTTTTTTCTAAGTGTCTGATCGAGAGAAGGAAAAAGAGGTGATTTTTAGCCACTCTCGATTTTGTACTTAGAAAAAATCCAAATTTTTTTTTTTTTTTTTTCCGTTTTTTTTCTAAGTGTCTGATCGAGAGAAGGAAAAAGAGGTGATTTTTAGCCACTCTCGATTTTGTACTTAGAAAAAATCCAAATTTTTTTTTTTTTTTTCCGTTTTTTTTCTAAGTGTCTGATCGAGAGAAGGAAAAAGAGGTGATTTTTAGCCACTCTCGATTTTGTACTTAGAAAAAATCCAAATTTTTTTTTTTTTTTTTCCGTTTTTTTTCTAAGTGTCTGATCGAGAGAAGGAAAAAGAGGTGATTTTAAGCCACTCTCGATTTTGTACTTAGAAAAAATCCAATTTTTTTTTTTTTTTTTCCGTTTTTTTTCTAAGTGTCTGATCGAGAGAAGGAAAAAGAGGTGATTTTTAGCCTCTTCTTGATTTTGTACTTAGAAAAAATCCAATTTTTTTTTTTTTTTTCTTTTTTTTTTCTAAGTGTCTGATCGAGAGAAGGAAAAAGAGGTGATTTTTAGCCACTCTCGATTTTGTACTTAGAAAAAATCCAATTTTTTTTTTTTTTTTTTCCGTTTTTTTTCTAAGTGTCTGATCGAGAGAAGGAAAAAGAGGTGATTTTTAGCCTCTCTCGATTTTGTACTTAGAAAAAATCCAATTTTTTTTTTTTTTTTTTCCGTTTTTTTTCTAAGTGTCTGATCGAGAGAAGGAAAAAGAGGTGATTTTTAGCCTCTCTCGATTTTGTACTTAGAAAAAATCCAAATTTTTTTTTTTTTTTTTTCATTTTTTTTTCTAAGTGTCTGATCGAGAGAAGGAAAAAGAGGTGATTTTTAGCCTCCCTTGATTTTGTACTTAGAAAAAATCCATTTTTTTTTTTTTTTTTTCATTTTTTTTTCTAAGTGTCTGATCGAGAGAAGGAAAAAGAGGTGATTTTTAGCCTCTCTCGATTTTGTACTTAGAAAAAATCCAATTTTTTTTTTTTTTTTTTTCCGTTTTTTTTCTAAGTGTCTGATCGAGAGAAGGAAAAAGAGGTGATTTTTAGCCTCTCTTGATTTTGTACTTAGAAAAAATCCAATTTTATTTTTTTTTTTTCTTTTTTTTTTCTAAGTGTCTGATCGAGAGAAGGAAAAAGAGGTGATTTTTAGCCACTCTCGATTTTGTACTTAGAAAAAATCCAAATTTTTTTTTTTTTTTTTCCGTTTTTTTTCTAAGTGTCTGATCGAGAGAAGGAAAAAGAGGTGATTTTTAGCCTCTCTTGATTTTGTACTTAGAAAAAATCCAATTTTTTTTTTTTTTTTTTCATTTTTTTTTCTAAGTGTCTGATCGAGAGAAGGAAAAAGAGGTGATTTTCAGCCACTCTCGATTTTGTACTTAGAAAAAATCCAAATTTTTTTTTTTTTTTTTCCGTTTTTTTTCTAAGTGTCTGATCGAGAGAAGGAAAAAGAGGTGATTTTTAGCCTCTCTCGATTTTGTACTTCGAAAAAATCCAATTTTTTTTTTTTTTTTCCGTTTTTTTTCTAAGTGTCTGATCGAGAGAAGGAAAAAGAGGTGATTTTTAGCCACTCTCGATTTTGTACTTAGAAAAAAATCCAATTTTTTTTTTTTTTTTTTTCCGTTTTTTTTCTAAGTGTCTGATCGAGAGAAGGAAAAAGAGGTGATTTTTAGCCTCTCTTGATTTTGTACTTAAAAAAAAATCCAATTTTTTTTTTTTTTTTTTCATTTTTTTTTCTAAGTGTCTGATAGAGAGAAGGAAAAAGAGGTGATTTTTAGCCACTCTCGATTTTGTACTTAGAAAAAATCCAATTTTTTTTTTTTTTTTTCTTTTTTTTTTCTAAGTGTCTGATCGAGAGAAGGAAAAAGAGGTGATTTTTAGCCACTCTCGATTTTGTACTTAGAAAAAATCCAATTTTTTTTTTTTTTTTTTCCGTTTTTTTTCTAAGTGTCTGATCGAGAGAAGGAAAAAGAGGTGATTTTTAGCCTCTCTCGATTTTGTACTTAGAAAAAATCCAATTTTTTTTTTTTTTTTTTCCGTTTTTTTTCTAAGTGTCTGATCGAGAGAAGGAAAAAGAGGTGATTTTTAGCCTCTCTCGATTTTGTACTTAGAAAAAATCCAAATTTTTTTTTTTTTTTTTTCATTTTTTTTTCTAAGTGTCTGATCGAGAGAAGGAAAAAGAGGTGATTTTTAGCCTCCCTTGATTTTGTACTTAGAAAAAATCCATTTTTTTTTTTTTTTTTTCATTTTTTTTTCTAAGTGTCTGATCGAGAGAAGGAAAAAGAGGTGATTTTTAGCCTCTCTCGATTTTGTACTTAGAAAAAATCCAATTTTTTTTTTTTTTTTTTTTCCGTTTTTTTTCTAAGTGTCTGATCGAGAGAAGGAAAAAGAGGTGATTTTTAGCCTCTCTTGATTTTGTACTTAGAAAAAATCCAATTTTATTTTTTTTTTTTCTTTTTTTTTTCTAAGTGTCTGATCGAGAGAAGGAAAAAGAGGTGATTTTTAGCCACTCTCGATTTTGTACTTAGAAAAAATCCAAATTTTTTTTTTTTTTTTTCCGTTTTTTTTCTAAGTGTCTGATCGAGAGAAGGAAAAAGAGGTGATTTTTAGCCTCTCTTGATTTTGTACTTAGAAAAAATCCAATTTTTTTTTTTTTTCTTTTTTTTTTCTAAGTGTCTGATCGAGAGAAGGAAAAAGAGGTGATTTTTAGCCTCTCTCGATTTTGTACTTAGAAAAAATCCAAATTTTTTTTTTTTTTTTTTCCGTTTTTTTTCTAAGTGTCTGATCGAGAGAAGGAAAAAGAGGTGATTTTTAGCCTCTCTCGATTTTGTACTTAAAAAAAATCCAAATTGTTTTTTTTTTTTTTCCATTTTTTTTCTAAGTGTCTGATCGAGAGAAGGAAAAAGAGGTGATTTTTAGCCACTCTCGATTTTGTACTTAGAAAAAATCCAATTTTTTTTTTTTTTTTTCCATTTTTTTTTCTAAGTGTCTGATCGAGAGAAGGAAAAAGAGGTGATTTTTAGCCACTCTCGATTTTGTACTTAGAAAAAATCCAATTTTTTTTTTTTCCGTTTTTTTTCTAAGTGTCTGATCGAGAGAAGGAAAAAGAGGTGATTTTTAGCCTCTCTCGATTTTGTACTTAGAAAAAATCCAAATTTTTTTTTTTTTTTTTTCCGTTTTTTTTCTAAGTGTCTGATCGAGAGAAGGAAAAAGAGGTGATTTTTAGCCACTCTCGATTTTGTACTTAGAAAAAAATCCAAATTTTTTTTTTTTTCCCGTTTTTTTTCTAAGTGTCTGATCGAGAGAAGGAAAAAGAGGTGATTTTTAGCCTCTCTTGATTTTGTACTTAGAAAAAATCCAATTTTTTTTTTTTTTTTTCATTTTTTTTTCTAAGTGTCTGATCGAGAGAAGGAAAAAGAGGTGATTTTTAGCCACTCTCGATTTTGTACTTAGAAAAAATCCCAATTTTTTTTTTTTTTTTTCCGTTTTTTTTCTAAGTGTCTGATCGAGAGAAGGAAAAAGAGGTGATTTTCAGCCACTCTCGATTTTGTACTTAGAAAAAATCCAAATTTTTTTTTTTTTTTTTCCGTTTTTTTTCTAAGTGTCTGATCGAGAGAAGGAAAAAGAGGTGATTTTTAGCCTCTCTCGATTTTGTACTTCGAAAAAATCCAATTTTTTTTTTTTTTTTCCGTTTTTTTTCTAAGTGTCTGATCGAGAGAAGGAAAAAGAGGTGATTTTTAGCCACTCTCGATTTTGTACTTAGAAAAAAATCCAATTTTTTTTTTTTTTTTTTTCCGTTTTTTTTCTAAGTGTCTGATCGAGAGAAGGAAAAAGAGGTGATTTTTAGCCTCTCTTGATTTTGTACTTAAAAAAAAATCCAATTTTTTTTTTTTTTTTTTCATTTTTTTTTCTAAGTGTCTGATCGAGAGAAGGAAAAAGAGGTGATTTTTAGCCACTCTCGATTTTGTACTTAGAAAAAATCCCAATTTTTTTTTTTTTTTTCCATTTTTTTTTTAGTGTCTGATCGAGAGAAGGAAAAAGAGGTGATTTTTAGCCACTCTCGATTTTGTACTTAGAAAAAATCCAATTTTTTTTTTTTTTTTTTCCGTTTTTTTTCTAAGTGTCTGATCGAGAGAAGGAAAAAGAGGTGCTTTTTAGCCTCTCTCGATTTTGTACTTAGAAAAAATCCAAATTTTTTTTTTTTTTTTTTTCCGTTTTTTTTCTAAGTGTCTGATCGAGAGAAGGAAAAAGAGGTGATTTTTAGCCTCTCTCGATTTTGTACTTAGAAAAAATCCAAATTTTTTTTTTTTTTTTTTCATTTTTTTTTCTAAGTGTCTGATCGAGAGAAGGAAAAAGAGGTGATTTTTAGCCACTCTCGATTTTGTACTTAGAAAATATCCCAATTTTTTTTTTTTTTTTTTCCGTTTTTTTTCTAAGTGTCTGATCGAGAGAAGGAAAAAGAGGTGATTTTTAGCCACTCTCGATTTTGTACTTAGAAAAAATCCAAATTTTTTTTTTTTTTTTTTCCGTTTTTTTTCTAAGTGTCTGATCGAGAGAAGGAAAAAGAGGTGATTTTTAGCCACTCTCGATTTTGTACTTAGAAAAAATCCAATTTTTTTTTTTTTTTTTCTTTTTTTTTTCTAAGTGTCTGATCGAGAGAAGGAAAAAGAGGTGATTTTTAGCCACTCTCGATTTTGTACTTACAAAAAATCCAAATTTTTTTTTTTTTTTTTTCCATTTTTTTTCTAAGTGTCTGATCGAGAGAAGGAAAAAGAGGTGATTTTTAGCCTCTCTCGATTTTGTACTTAGAAAAAATCCAAAATTTATTTATTTTTTTTTCAGTTTTTTTTCTAAGTGTCTGATCGAGAGAAGGAAAAAGAGGTGATTTTTAGCCTCTCTTGATTTTGTAGTGAGAAAAAATCCAATTTTTTTTTTTTTTTTTTCATTTTTTTTTCTAAGTGTCTGATCGAGAGAAGGAAAAAGAGGTGATTTTCAGCCACTCTCGATTTTGTACTTAGAAAAAATCCAAATTTTTTTTTTTTTTTTTCCGTTTTTTTTCTAAGTGTCTGATCGAGAGAAGGAAAAAGAGGTGATTTTTAGCCTCTCTCGATTTTGTACTTCGAAAAAATCCAATTTTTTTTTTTTTTTTCCGTTTTTTTTCTAAGTGTCTGATCGAGAGAAGGAAAAAGAGGTGATTTTTAGCCACTCTCGATTTTGTACTTAGAAAAAAATCCAATTTTTTTTTTTTTTTTTTCCGTTTTTTTTCTAAGTGTCTGATCGAGAGAAGGAAAAAGAGGTGATTTTTAGCCTCTCTTGATTTTGTACTTAAAAAAAAATCCAATTTTTTTTTTTTTTTTTTCATTTTTTTTTCTAAGTGTCTGATAGAGAGAAGGAAAAAGAGGTGATTTTTAGCCACTCTCGATTTTGTACTTAGAAAAAATCCCAATTTTTTTTTTTTTTTTTCCGTTTTTTTTTTAGTGTCTGATCGAGAGAAGGAAAAAGAGGTGATTTTTAGCCACTCTCGATTTTGTACTTAGAAAAAATCCAAATTTTTTTTTTTTTTTTTCCGTTTTTTTTCTAAGTGTCTGATCGAGAGAAGGAAAAAGAGGTGCTTTTTAGCCTCTCTCGATTTTGTACTTAGAAAAAATCCAAATTTTTTTTTTTTTTTTTTTCCGTTTTTTTTCTAAGTGTCTGATCGAGAGAAGGAAAAAGAGGTGATTTTTAGCCTCTCTCGATTTTGTACTTAGAAAAAATCCAAATTTTTTTTTTTTTTTTTTCATTTTTTTTTCTAAGTGTCTGATCGAGAGAAGGAAAAAGAGGTGATTTTTAGCCACTCTCGATTTTGTACTTAGAAAATATCCAAATTTTTTTTTTTTTTTTTTCCGTTTTTTTTCTAAGTGTCTGATCGAGAGAAGGAAAAAGAGGTGATTTTTAGCCACTCTCGATTTTGTACTTAGAAAAAATCCAAATTTTTTTTTTTTTTTTTTCCGTTTTTTTTCTAAGTGTCTGATCGAGAGAAGGAAAAAGAGGTGATTTTTAGCCACTCTCGATTTTGTACTTAGAAAAAATCCAATTTTTTTTTTTTTTTTTCTTTTTTTTTTCTAAGTGTCTGATCGAGAGAAGGAAAAAGAGGTGATTTTTAGCCACTCTCGATTTTGTACTTACAAAAAATCCAAATTTTTTTTTTTTTTTTTTCCATTTTTTTTCTAAGTGTCTGATCGAGAGAAGGAAAAAGAGGTGATTTTTAGCCTCTCTCGATTTTGTACTTAGAAAAAATCCAAAATTTATTTTTTTTTTTTTCAGTTTTTTTTCTAAGTGTCTGATCGAGAGAAGGAAAAAGAGGTGATTTTTAGCCTCTCTTGATTTTGTAGTGAGAAAAAATCCAATTTTTTTTTTTTTTTTTCATTTTTTTTTCTAAGTGTCTGATCGAGAGAAGGAAAAAGAGGTGATTTTCAGCCACTCTCGATTTTGTACTTAGAAAAAATCCAATTTTTTTTTTTTTTTTTTTTCCGTTTTTTTTCTAAGTGTCTGATCGAGAGAAGGAAAAAGATGTGATTTTTAGCCACTCTCGATTTTGTACTTAGAAAAAATCCAATTTTTTTTTTTTTTTTTTCATTTTTTTTTCTTAGTGTCTGATCGAGAGAAGGAAAAAGAGGTGAGTTTTAGCCTCTCTCGATTTTGTACTTAGAAAAAATCCAAATTTTTTTTTTTTTTTTTTTCAGTTTTTTTTCTAAGTGTCTGATCGAGAAAAGGAAAAAGAGGTGAGTTTTAGCCTCTCTTGATTTTGTACTTAGAAAAAATCCAAATTTTTTTTTTTTTTCTTTTTTTTTTCTAAGTGTCTGATCGAGAGAAGGAAAAAGAGGTGATTTTTAGCCACTCTCGATTTTGTACTTAGAAAAAATCCAAATTTTTTTTTTTTTTTTTCAGTTTTTTTTCTAAGTGTCTGATCGAGAGAAGGAAAAAGAGGTGATTTTTAGCCTCTCTCGATTTTGTACTTAGAAAAAATCCAAATTTTTTTTTTTTTTTCCGTTTTTTTTCTAAGTGTCTGATCGAGAGAAGGAAAAAGAGGTGATTTTTAGCCACTCTCGATTTTGTACTTAGAAAAAATCCAATTTTTTTTTTTTTTTTTTTTTCCGTTTTTTTTCTAAGTGTCTGATCGAGAGAAGGAAAAAGAGGTGATTTTTAGCCACTCTCGATTTTGTACTTAGAAAAAATCCAAATTTTTTTTATTTTTTTTTCCGTTTTTTTTCTAAGTGTCTGATCGAGAGAAGGAAAAAGAGGTGATTTTTAGCCTCTCTCGATTTTGTACTTAGAAAAAATCCAAATTTTTTTTTTTTTTTTTTCCGTTTTTTCTCTAATTGTCTGATCGAGAGAAGGAAAAAGAGGTGATTTTTAGCCACTCTCGATTTTGTACTTAGAAAAAAATCCAAATTTTTTATTGTTTTTTTCCGTTTTTTTCTAAGTGTCTGATCGAGAGAAGGAAAAAGAGGTGATTTTTAGCCTCTCTTGATTTTGTACTTAGAAAAAATCCAATTTTTTTTTTTTTTTTTTTCATTTTTTTTTCTAAGTGTCTGATCGAGAGAAGGAAAAAGAGGTGATTTTTAGCCACTCTCGATTTTGTACTTAGAAAAAATCCAAATTTTTTATTTTTTTTTTCCGTTTTTTTTCTAAGTGTCTGATCGAGAGAAGGAAAAAGAGGTGATTTTTAGCCACTCTCGATTTTGTACTTAGAAAAAATCCAAATTTTTTTTTTTTTTTTTTCCGTTTTTTTTCTAAGTGTCTGATCGAGAGAAGGAAAAAGAGGTGATTTTTAGCCACTCTCGATTTTGTACTTAGAAAAAATCCAAATTTTTTTTTTTTTTTTTCCGTTTTTTTTCTAAGTGTCTGATCGAGAGAAGGAAAAAGAGGTGATTTTTAGCCACTCTCGATTTTGTACTTAGAAAAAATCCAATTTTTTTTTTTTTTTTTTCCGTTTTTTTTCTAAGTGTCTCATCGAGAGAAGGAAAAAGAGGTGATTTTAAGCCACTCTCGATTTTGTACTTAGAAAAAATCCAATTTTTTTTTTTTTTTTTCCGTTTTTTTTCTAAGTGTCTGATCGAGAGAAGGAAAAAGAGGTGATTTTTAGCCTCTCTTGATTTTGTACTTAGAAAAAATCCAATTTTTTTTTTTTTTTTCTTTTTTTTTTCTAAGTGTCTGATCGAGAGAAGGAAAAAGAGGTGATTTTTAGCCACTCTCGATTTTGTACTTAGAAAAAATCCAATTTTTTTTTTTTTTTTTTCCGTTTTTTTTCTAAGTGTCTGATCGAGAGAAGGAAAAAGAGGTGATTTTTAGCCTCTCTCGATTTTGTACTGAGAAAAAATCAAATTTTTTTTTTTTTTTTTTTCCGTTTTTTTTCTAAGTGTCTGATCGAGAGAAGGAAAAAGAGGTGATTTTTAGCCTCTCTCGATTTTGTACTTAGAAAAAATCCAAATTTTTTTTTTTTTTTTTTCATTTTTTTTTCTAAGTGTCTGATCGAGAGAAGGAAAAAGAGGTGATTTTTAGCCTCTCTTGATTTTGTACTTAGAAAAAATCCATTTTTTTTTTTTTTTTTTCATTTTTTTTTCTAAGTGTCTGATCGAGAGAAGGAAAAAGAGGTGATTTTTAGCCTCTCTCGATTTTGTACTTAGAAAAAATCCAATTTTTTTTTTTTTTTTTTTCCGTTTTTTTTCTAAGTGTCTGATCGAGAGAAGGAAAAAGAGGTGATTTTTAGCCTCTCTTGATTTTGTACTTAGAAAAAATCCAATTTTATTTTTTATTTTTATTTTTTTTTTCTAAGTGTCTGATCGAGAGAAGGAAAAAGAGGTGATTTTTAGCCACTCTCGATTTTGTACTTAGAAAAAATCCAAATTTTTTTTTTTTTTTTTCCGTTTTTTTTCTAAGTGTCTGATCGAGAGAAGGAAAAAGAGGTGATTTTTAGCCTCTCTTGATTTTGTACTTAGAAAAAATCCAATTTTTTTTTTTTTTTTCTTTTTTTTTTCTAAGTGTCTGATCGAGAGAAGGAAAAAGAGGTGATTTTTAGCCTCTCTCGATTTTGTACTTAGAAAAAATCCAAATTTTTTTTTTTTTTTTTTCCGTTTTTTTTCTAAGTGTCTGATCGAGAGAAGGAAAAAGAGGTGATTTTTAGCCTCTCTCGATTTTGTACTTAGAAAAAATCCAAATTTTTTTTTTTTTTTTTTCCGTTTTTTTTCTAAGTGTCTGATCGAGAGAAGGAAAAAGAGGTGATTTTTAGCCTCTCTCGATTTTGTACTTAAAAAAAATCCAAATTGTTTTTTTTTTTTTTCCATTTTTTTTCTAAGTGTCTGATCGAAAGAAGGAAAAAGAGGTGATTTTTAGCCACTCTCGATTTTGTACTTAGAAAAAATCCAATTTTTTTTTTTTTTTTTCTTTTTTTTTTCTAAGTGTCTGATCGAGAGAAGGAAAAAGAGGTGATTTTTAGCCACTCTCGATTTTGTACTTAGAAAAAATCCCAATTTTTTTTTTTTTTTTTCCATTTTTTTTTCTAAGTGTCTGATCGAGAGAAGGAAAAAGAGGTGATTTTTAGCCACTCTCGATTTTGTACTTAGAAAAAATCCAATTTTTTTTTTTTCCGTTTTTTTTCTAAGTGTCTGATCGAGAGAAGGAAAAAGAGGTGATTTTTAGCCTCTCTCGATTTTGTACTTAGAAAAAATCCAAATTTTTTTTTTTTTTTTTTCCGTTTTTTTTCTAAGTGTCTGATCGAGAGAAGGAAAAAGAGGTGATTTTTAGCCACTCTCGATTTTGTACTTAGAAAAAAATCCAATTTTTTTTTTTTTTTCCCGTTTTTTTTCTAAGTGTCTGATCGAGAGAAGGAAAAAGAGGTGATTTTTAGCCTCTCTTGATTTTGTACTTAGAAAAAATCCAATTTTTTTTTTTTTTTTTCATTTTTTTTTCTAAGTGTCTGATCGAGAGAAGGAAAAAGAGGTGATTTTTAGCCACTCTCGATTTTGTACTTAGAAAAAATCCCAATTTTTTTTTTTTTTTTTCCGTTTTTTTTCTAAGTGTCTGATCGAGAGAAGGAAAAAGAGGTGATTTTCAGCCACTCTCGATTTTGTACTTAGAAAAAATCCAAATTTTTTTTTTTTTTTTTCCGTTTTTTTTCTAAGTGTCTGATCGAGAGAAGGAAAAAGAGGTGATTTTTAGCCTCTCTCGATTTTGTACTTCGAAAAAATCCAATTTTTTTTTTTTTTTTTCCGTTTTTTTTCTAAGTGTCTGATCGAGAGAAGGAAAAAGAGGTGATTTTTAGCCACTCTCGATTTTGTACTTAGAAAAAAATCCAAATTTTTTTTTTTTTTTTTCCGTTTTTTTTCTAAGTGTCTGATCGAGAGAAGGAAAAAGAGGTGATTTTTAGCCTCTCTTGATTTTGTACTTAAAAAAAAATCCAATTTTTTTTTTTTTTTTTCATTTTTTTTTCTAAGTGTCTGATCGAGAGAAGGAAAAAGAGGTGATTTTTAGCCACTCTCGATTTTGTACTTAGAAAAAATCCCAATTTTTTTTTTTTTTTTTCCGTTTTTTTTTTAGTGTCTGATCGAGAGAAGGAAAAAGAGGTGATTTTTAGCCACTCTCGATTTTGTACTTAGAAAAAATCCAAATTTTTTTTTTTTTTTTTCCGTTTTTTTTCTAAGTGTCTGATCGAGAGAAGGAAAAAGAGGTGCTTTTTAGCCTCTCTCGATTTTGTACTTAGAAAAAATCCAATTTTTTTTTTTTTTTTTTTTCCGTTTTTTTTCTAAGTGTCTGATCGAGAGAAGGAAAAAGAGGTGATTTTTAGCCTCTCTCGATTTTGTACTTAGAAAAAATCCAAATTTTTTTTTTTTTTTTTTCATTTTTTTTTCTAAGTGTCTGATCGAGAGAAGGAAAAAGAGGTGATTTTTAGCCACTCTCGATTTTGTACTTAGAAAATATCCAAATTTTTTTTTTTTTTTTTTCCGTTTTTTTTCTAAGTGTCTGATCGAGAGAAGGAAAAAGAGGTGATTTTTAGCCACTCTCGATTTTGTACTTAGAAAAAATCCAAATTTTTTTTTTTTTTTTTTCCGTTTTTTTTCTAAGTGTCTGATCGAGAGAAGGAAAAAGAGGTGATTTTTAGCCACTCTCGATTTTGTACTTAGAAAAAATCCAATTTTTTTTTTTTTTTTCTTTTTTTTTCTAAGTGTCTGATCGAGAGAAGGAAAAAGAGGTGATTTTTAGCCACTCTCGATTTTGTACTTACAAAAAATCCAAATTTTTTTTTTTTTTTTTTCCATTTTTTTTCTAAATGTCTGATCGAGAGAAGGAAAAAGAGGTGATTTTTAGCCTCTCTCGATTTTGTACTTAGAAAAAATCCAAAATTTATTTTTTTTTTTTTCAGTTTTTTTTCTAAGTGTCTGATCGAGAGAAGGAAAAAGAGGTGATTTTTAGCCTCTCTTGATTTTGTAGTGAGAAAAAATCCAATTTTTTTTTTTTTTTTTTCATTTTTTTTTCTAAGTGTCTGATCGAGAGAAGGAAAAAGAGGTGATTTTCAGCCACTCTCGATTTTGTACTTAGAAAAAATCCAATTTTTTTTTTTTTTTTTTTTCCGTTTTTTTTCTAAGTGTCTGATCGAGAGAAGGAAAAAGAGGTGATTTTTAGCCACTCTCGATTTTGTACTTAGAAAAAATCCAAATTTTTTTTTTTTTTTTTCATTTTTTTTTCTAAGTGTCTGATCGAGAGAAGGAAAAAGAGGTGATTTTTAGCCTCTCTCGATTTTGTACTTAGAAAAAATCCAAATTTTTTTTTTTTTTTTTTTCAGTTTTTTTTCTAAGTGTCTGATCGAGAAAAGGAAAAAGAGGTGAGTTTTAGCCTCTCTTGATTTTGTACTTAGAAAAAATCCAAATTTTTTTTTTTTTCTTTTTTTTTTCTAAGTGTCTGATCGAGAGAAGGAAAAAGAGGTGATTTTTAGCCACTCTCGATTTTGTACTTAGAAAAAATCCAAATTTTTTTTTTTTTTTTTCAGTTTTTTTTCTAAGTGTCTGATCGAGAGAAGGAAAAAGAGGTGATTTTTAGCCTCTCTCGATTTTGTACTTAGAAAAAATCCAAATTTTTTTTTTTTTTTTCCGTTTTTTTTCTAAGTGTCTGATCGAGAGAAGGAAAAAGAGGTGATTTTTAGCCACTCTCGATTTTGTACTTAGAAAAAATCCAAATTTTTTTTTTTTTTTTTTTCCGTTTTTTTTCTAAGTGTCTGATCGAGAGAAGGAAAAAGAGGTGATTTTTAGCCACTCTCGATTTTGTACTTAGAAAAAATCCAAATTTTATTTATTTTTTTTTCCGTTTTTTTTCTAAGTGTCTGATCGAGAGAAGGAAAAAGAGGTGATTTTTAGCCTCTCTCGATTTTGTACTTAGAAAAAATCCAAATTTTTTTTTTTTTTTTTTCCGTTTTTTCTCTAATTGTCTGATCGAGAGAAGGAAAAAGAGGTGATTTTTAGCCACTCTCGATTTTGTACTTAGAAAAAAATCCAAATTTTTTATTTTTTTTTTCCGTTTTTTTCTAAGTGTCTGATCGAGAGAAGGAAAAAGAGGTGATTTTTAGCCTCTCTTGATTTTGTACTTAGAAAAAATCCAATTTTTTTTTTTTTTTTTTTCATTTTTTTTTCTAAGTGTCTGATCGAGAGAAGGAAAAAGAGGTGATTTTTAGCCACTCTCGATTTTGTACTTAGAAAAAATCCAAATTTTTTATTTTTTTTTTCCGTTTTTTTTCTAAGTGTCTGATCGAGAGAAGGAAAAAGAGGTGATTTTTAGCCACTCTCGATTTTGTACTTAGAAAAAATCCAAATTTTTTTTTTTTTTTTTCCGTTTTTTTTCTAAGTGTCTGATCGAGAGAAGGAAAAAGAGGTGATTTTTAGCCACTCTCGATTTTGTACTTAGAAAAAATCCAAATTTTTTTTTTTTTTTTTCCGTTTTTTTTCTAAGTGTCTGATCGAGAGAAGGAAAAAGAGGTGATTTTTAGCCACTCTCGATTTTGTACTTAGAAAAAATCCAAATTTTTTTTTTTTTTTTTTCCGTTTTTTTTCTAAGTGTCTGATCGAGAGAAGGAAAAAGAGGTGATTTTAAGCCACTCTCGATTTTGTACTTAGAAAAAATCCAAATTTTTTTTTTTTTTTTTCCGTTTTTTTTCTAAGTGTCTGATCGAGAGAAGGAAAAAGAGGTGATTTTTAGCCACTCTCGATTTTGTACTTAGAAAAAATCCAAATTTTTTTTTTTTTTTTTTCCGTTTTTTTTCTAAGTGTCTGATCGAGAGAAGGAAAAAGAGGTGATTTTAAGCCACTCTCGATTTTGTACTTAGAAAAAATCCAATTTTTTTTTTTTTTTTTCCGTTTTTTTTCTAAGTGTCTGATCGAGAGAAGGAAAAAGAGGTGATTTTTAGCCTCTCTTGATTTTGTACTTAGAAAAAATCCAATTTTTTTTTTTTTTTTTCTTTTTTTTTCTAAGTGTCTGATCGAGAGAAGGAAAAAGAGGTGATTTTTAGCCACTCTCGATTTTGTACTTAGAAAAAATCCAATTTTTTTTTTTTTTTTTTCCGTTTTTTTTCTAAGTGTCTGATCGAGAGAAGGAAAAAGAGGTGATTTTTAGCCTCTCTCGATTTTGTACTTAGAAAAAATCCAATTTTTTTTTTTTTTTTTTTCCGTTTTTTTTCTAAGTGTCTGATCGAGAGAAGGAAAAAGAGGTGATTTTTAGCCTCTCTCGATTTTGTACTTAGAAAAAATCCAAATTTTTTTTTTTTTTTTTTCATTTTTTTTTCTAAGTGTCTGATCGAGAGAAGGAAAAAGAGGTGATTTTTAGCCTCTCTTGATTTTGTACTTAGAAAAAATCCATTTTTTTTTTTTTTTTTCCATTTTTTTTTCTAAGTGTCTGATCGAGAGAAGGAAAAAGAGGTGATTTTTAGCCTCTCTCGATTTTGTACTTAGAAAAAATCCAATTTTTTTTTTTTTTTTTTTCCGTTTTTTTTCTAAGTGTCTGATCGAGAGAAGGAAAAAGAGGTGATTTTTAGCCTCTCTTGATTTTGTACTTAGAAAAAATCAAATTTTATTTTTTTTTTTTATTTTTTTTTTCTAAGTGTCTGATCGAGAGAAGGAAAAAGAGGTGATTTTTAGCCACTCTCGATTTTGTACTTAGAAAAAATCCAATTTTTTTTTTTTTTTTTTCCGTTTTTTTTCTAAGTGTCTGATCGAGAGAAGGAAAAAGAGGTGATTTTTAGCCTCTCTTGATTTTGTACTTAGAAAAAATCCAATTTTTTTTTTTTTTTTCTTTTTTTTTTCTAAGTGTCTGATCGAGAGAAGGAAAAAGAGGTGATTTTTAGCCTCTCTCGATTTTGTACTTAGAAAAAATCCAAATTTTTTTTTTTTTTTTTTCCGTTTTTTTTCTAAGTGTCTGATCGAGAGAAGGAAAAAGAGGTGATTTTTAGCCTCTCTCGATTTTGTACTTAGAAAAAATCCAAATTTTTTTTTTTTTTTTTTCCGTTTTTTTTCTAAGTGTCTGATCGAGAGAAGGAAAAAGAGGTGATTTTTAGCCTCTCTCGATTTTGTACTTAAAAAAAATCCAAATTGTTTTTTTTTTTTTTCCATTTTTTTTCTAAGTGTCTGATCGAGAGAAGGAAAAAGAGGTGATTTTTAGCCACTCTCGATTTTGTACTTAGAAAAAATCCAATTTTTTTTTTTTTTTTTCTTTTTTTTTTCTAAGTGTATGATCGAGAGAAGGAAAAAGAGGTGATTTTTAGCCACTCTCGATTTTGTACTTAGAAAAAATCCAATTTTTTTTTTTTTTTTCTTTTTTTTTCTAAGTGTCTGATCGAGAGAAGGAAAAAGAGGTGATTTTTAGCCACTCTCGATTTTGTACTTACAAAAAATCCAAATTTTTTTTTTTTTTTTTTCCATTTTTTTTCTAAATGTCTGATCGAGAGAAGGAAAAAGAGGTGATTTTTAGCCTCTCTCGATTTTGTACTTAGAAAAAATCCAAAATTTATTTTTTTTTTTTTCAGTTTTTTTTCTAAGTGTCTGATCGAGAGAAGGAAAAAGAGGTGATTTTTAGCCTCTCTTGATTTTGTAGTGAGAAAAAATCCAATTTTTTTTTTTTTTTTTTCATTTTTTTTTCTAAGTGTCTGATCGAGAGAAGGAAAAAGAGGTGATTTTCAGCCACTCTCGATTTTGTACTTAGAAAAAATCCAATTTTTTTTTTTTTTTTTTTTCCGTTTTTTTTCTAAGTGTCTGATCGAGAGAAGGAAAAAGAGGTGATTTTTAGCCACTCTCGATTTTGTACTTAGAAAAAATCCAAATTTTTTTTTTTTTTTTTCATTTTTTTTTCTAAGTGTCTGATCGAGAGAAGGAAAAAGAGGTGATTTTTAGCCTCTCTCGATTTTGTACTTAGAAAAAATCCAAATTTTTTTTTTTTTTTTTTTCAGTTTTTTTTCTAAGTGTCTGATCGAGAAAAGGAAAAAGAGGTGAGTTTTAGCCTCTCTTGATTTTGTACTTAGAAAAAATCCAAATTTTTTTTTTTTTCTTTTTTTTTTCTAAGTGTCTGATCGAGAGAAGGAAAAAGAGGTGATTTTTAGCCACTCTCGATTTTGTACTTAGAAAAAATCCAAATTTTTTTTTTTTTTTTTCAGTTTTTTTTCTAAGTGTCTGATCGAGAGAAGGAAAAAGAGGTGATTTTTAGCCTCTCTCGATTTTGTACTTAGAAAAAATCCAAATTTTTTTTTTTTTTTTCCGTTTTTTTTCTAAGTGTCTGATCGAGAGAAGGAAAAAGAGGTGATTTTTAGCCACTCTCGATTTTGTACTTAGAAAAAATCCAAATTTTTTTTTTTTTTTTTTTCCGTTTTTTTTCTAAGTGTCTGATCGAGAGAAGGAAAAAGAGGTGATTTTTAGCCACTCTCGATTTTGTACTTAGAAAAAATCCAAATTTTATTTATTTTTTTTTCCGTTTTTTTTCTAAGTGTCTGATCGAGAGAAGGAAAAAGAGGTGATTTTTAGCCTCTCTCGATTTTGTACTTAGAAAAAATCCAAATTTTTTTTTTTTTTTTTTCCGTTTTTTCTCTAATTGTCTGATCGAGAGAAGGAAAAAGAGGTGATTTTTAGCCACTCTCGATTTTGTACTTAGAAAAAAATCCAAATTTTTTATTTTTTTTTTCCGTTTTTTTCTAAGTGTCTGATCGAGAGAAGGAAAAAGAGGTGATTTTTAGCCTCTCTTGATTTTGTACTTAGAAAAAATCCAATTTTTTTTTTTTTTTTTTTCATTTTTTTTTCTAAGTGTCTGATCGAGAGAAGGAAAAAGAGGTGATTTTTAGCCACTCTCGATTTTGTACTTAGAAAAAATCCAAATTTTTTATTTTTTTTTTCCGTTTTTTTTCTAAGTGTCTGATCGAGAGAAGGAAAAAGAGGTGATTTTTAGCCACTCTCGATTTTGTACTTAGAAAAAATCCAAATTTTTTTTTTTTTTTTTCCGTTTTTTTTCTAAGTGTCTGATCGAGAGAAGGAAAAAGAGGTGATTTTTAGCCACTCTCGATTTTGTACTTAGAAAAAATCCAAATTTTTTTTTTTTTTTTTCCGTTTTTTTTCTAAGTGTCTGATCGAGAGAAGGAAAAAGAGGTGATTTTTAGCCACTCTCGATTTTGTACTTAGAAAAAATCCAAATTTTTTTTTTTTTTTTTTCCGTTTTTTTTCTAAGTGTCTGATCGAGAGAAGGAAAAAGAGGTGATTTTAAGCCACTCTCGATTTTGTACTTAGAAAAAATCCAATTTTTTTTTTTTTTTTTCCGTTTTTTTTCTAAGTGTCTGATCGAGAGAAGGAAAAAGAGGTGATTTTTAGCCTCTCTTGATTTTGTACTTAGAAAAAATCCAATTTTTTTTTTTTTTTTTCTTTTTTTTTCTAAGTGTCTGATCGAGAGAAGGAAAAAGAGGTGATTTTTAGCCACTCTCGATTTTGTACTTAGAAAAAATCCAATTTTTTTTTTTTTTTTTTCCGTTTTTTTTCTAAGTGTCTGATCGAGAGAAGGAAAAAGAGGTGATTTTTAGCCTCTCTCGATTTTGTACTTAGAAAAAATCCAATTTTTTTTTTTTTTTTTTTCCGTTTTTTTTCTAAGTGTCTGATCGAGAGAAGGAAAAAGAGGTGATTTTTAGCCTCTCTCGATTTTGTACTTAGAAAAAATCCAAATTTTTTTTTTTTTTTTTTCATTTTTTTTTCTAAGTGTCTGATCGAGAGAAGGAAAAAGAGGTGATTTTTAGCCTCTCTTGATTTTGTACTTAGAAAAAATCCATTTTTTTTTTTTTTTTTCCATTTTTTTTTCTAAGTGTCTGATCGAGAGAAGGAAAAAGAGGTGATTTTTAGCCTCTCTCGATTTTGTACTTAGAAAAAATCCAATTTTTTTTTTTTTTTTTTTCCGTTTTTTTTCTAAGTGTCTGATCGAGAGAAGGAAAAAGAGGTGATTTTTAGCCTCTCTTGATTTTGTACTTAGAAAAAATCCAATTTTATTTTTTTTTTTTATTTTTTTTTTCTAAGTGTCTGATCGAGAGAAGGAAAAAGAGGTGATTTTTAGCCACTCTCGATTTTGTACTTAGAAAAAATCCAATTTTTTTTTTTTTTTTTTCCGTTTTTTTTCTAAGTGTCTGATCGAGAGAAGGAAAAAGAGGTGATTTTTAGCCTCTCTTGATTTTGTACTTAGAAAAAATCCAATTTTTTTTTTTTTTTTCTTTTTTTTTTCTAAGTGTCTGATCGAGAGAAGGAAAAAGAGGTGATTTTTAGCCTCTCTCGATTTTGTACTTAGAAAAAATCCAAATTTTTTTTTTTTTTTTTTCCGTTTTTTTTCTAAGTGTCTGATCGAGAGAAGGAAAAAGAGGTGATTTTTAGCCTCTCTCGATTTTGTACTTAGAAAAAATCCAAATTTTTTTTTTTTTTTTTTCCGTTTTTTTTCTAAGTGTCTGATCGAGAGAAGGAAAAAGAGGTGATTTTTAGCCTCTCTCGATTTTGTACTTAAAAAAAATCCAAATTGTTTTTTTTTTTTTTCCATTTTTTTTCTAAGTGTCTGATCGAGAGAAGGAAAAAGAGGTGATTTTTAGCCACTCTCGATTTTGTACTTAGAAAAAATCCAATTTTTTTTTTTTTTTTTCTTTTTTTTTTCTAAGTGTCTGATCGAGAGAAGGAAAAAGAGGTGATTTTTAGCCACTCTCGATTTTGTACTTAGAAAAAATCCCAATTTTTTTTTTTTTTTTTCCATTTTTTTTTCTAAGTGTCTGATCGAGAGAAGGAAAAAGAGGTGATTTTTAGCCACTCTCGATTTTGTACTTAGAAAAAATCCAATTTTTTTTTTTTCCGTTTTTTTTCTAAGTGTCTGATCGAGAGAAGGAAAAAGAGGTGATTTTTAGCCACTCTCGATTTTGTACTTAGAAAAAATCCAAATTTTTTTTTTTTTTTTCCATTTTTTTTTCTAAGTGTCTGATCGAGAGAAGGAAAAAGAGGTTATTTTTAGCCACTCTCGATTTTGTACTTAGAAAAAATCCAATTTTTTTTTTTTCCGTTTTTTTTCTAAGTGTCTGATCGAGAGAAGGAAAAAGAGGTGATTTTTAGCCTCTCTCGGTTTTGTACTTAGAAAAAATCCAAATTTTTTTTTTTTTTTTTTCCGTTTTTTTTCTAAGTGTCTGATCGAGAGAAGGAAAAAGAGGTGATTTTTAGCCACTCTCGATTTTGTACTTAGAAAAAAATCCAAATATTTTTTTTTTTTTCCGTTTTTTTTCTAAGTGTCTGATCGAGAGAAGGAAAAAGAGGTGATTTTTAGCCTCTCTTGATTTTGTACTTAGAAAAAATCCAATTTTTTTTTTTTTTTTTCATTTTTTTTTCTAAGTGTCTGATCGAGAGAAGGAAAAAGAGGTGATTTTTAGCCACTCTCGATTTTGTACTTAGAAAAAATCCCAATTTTTTTTTTTTTTTTCCGTTTTTTTTCTAAGTGTCTGATCGAGAGAAGGAAAAAGAGGTGATTTTTAGCCACTCTCGATTTTGTACTTAGAAAAAATCCAATTTTTTTATTTTTTTTTTCCGTTTTTTTTCTAAGTGTCTGATCGAGAGAAGGAAAAAGAGGTGATTTTTAGCCTCTCTCGATTTGGTACTTCGAAAAAATCCAAATTTTTTTTTTTTTTTTTCCGTTTTTTTTCTAAGTGTCTGATCGAGAGAAGGAAAAAGAGGTGATTTTTAGCCTCTCTCGATTTTGTACTTAAAAAAAATCCAAATTGTTTTTTTTTTTTTTTTTCCATTTTTTTTCTAAGTGTCTGATCGAGAGAAGGAAAAAGAGGTGATTTTTAGCCATTCTCGATTTTGTACTTAGAAAAAAATCCAAATTTTTTTTTTTTTTTTTCCGTTTTTTTTCTTAGTGTCTGATCGAGAGAAGGAAAAAGAGGTGATTTTTAGCCTCTCTTGATTTTGTACTTAGAAAAAATCCAATTTTTTTTTTTTTTTTTAATTTTTTTTTCTAAGTGTCTGATCGAGAGAAGGAAAAAGAGGTGATTTTTAGCCACTCTCGATTTTGTACTTAGAAAAAATCCCAATTTTTTTTTTTTTTTTTCCGTTTTTTTTTTAGTGTCTGATCGAGAGAAGGAAAAAGAGGTGATTTTTAGCCACTCTCGATTTTGTACTTAGAAAAAATCCAAATTTTTTTTTTTTTTTTTCCGTTTTTTTTCTAAGTGTCTGATCGAGAGAAGGAAAAAGAGGTGATTTTTAGCCACTCTCGATTTTGTACTTAGAAAAAATCCAAATTTTTTTTTTTTTTTTTTCCGTTTTTTTTCTAAGTGTCTGATCGAGAGAAGGAAAAAGAGGTGATTTTTAGCCACTCTCGATTTTGTACTTAGAAAAAATCCAATTTTTTTTTTTTTTTTTTCCGTTTTTTTTCTAAGTGTCTGATCGAGAGAAGGAAAAAGAGGTGATTTTTAGCCACTCTCGATTTTGTACTTAGAAAAAATCCAAATTTTTTTTTTTTTTTTTTCCGTTTTTTTTCTAAGTGTCTGATCGAGAGAAGGAAAAAGAGGTGATTTTTAGCCACTCTCGATTTTGTACTTAGAAAAAATCCAAATTTTTTTTTTTTTTTTCTTTTTTTTTTCTAAGTGTCTGATCGAGAGAAGGAAAAAGAGGTGATTTTTAGCCACTCTCGATTTTGTACTTACAAAAAATCCAAATTTTTTTTTTTTTTTTTCCATTTTTTTTCTAAGTGTCTGATCGAGAGAAGGAAAAAGAGGTGATTTTTAGCCTCTCTCGATTTTGTACTTAGAAAAAATCCAACATTTTTTTTTTTTTTTTTCAGTTTTTTTTCTAAGTGTCTGATCGAGAGAAGGAAAAAGAGGTGATTTTTAGCCTCTCTTGATTTTGTAGTGAGAAAAAATCCAATTTTTTTTTTTTTTTTTTCATTTTTTTTTCTAAGTGTCTGATCGAGAGAAGGAAAAAGAGGTGATTTTCAGCCACTCTCGATTTTGTACTTAGAAAAAATCCAATTTTTTTTTTTTTTTTTTTCCCGTTTTTTTTCTAAGTGTCTGATCGAGAGAAGGAAAAAGAGGTGATTTTTAGCCACTCTCGATTTTGTACTTAGAAAAAATCCAATTTTTTTTTTTTTTTTTTCATTTTTTTTTCTAAGTGTCTGATCGAGAGAAGGAAAAAGAGGTGATTTTTAGCCACTCTCGATTTTGTACTTAGAAAAAATCCATTTTTTTTTTTTTTTTTTTCATTTTTTTTTCTAAGTGTCTGATCGAGAGAAGGAAAAAGAGGTGATTTTTAGCCACTCTCGATTTTGTACTTAGAAAAAATCCAAATTTTTTTTTTTTTTTTTTCCGTTTTTTTTCTAAGTGTCTGATCGAGAGAAGGAAAAAGAGGTGATTTTAAGCCACTCTCGATTTTGTACTTAGAAAAAATCCAATTTTTTTTTTTTTTTTTCCGTTTTTTTTCTAAGTGTCTGATCGAGAGAAGGAAAAAGAGGTGATTTTTAGCCTCTCTTGATTTTGTACTTAGAAAAAATCCAATTTTTTTTTTTTTTTTTTTTTTTTTTCTAAGTGTCTGATCGAGAGAAGGAAAAAGAGGTGATTTTTAGCCACTCTCGATTTTGTACTTAGAAAAAATCCAATTTTTTTTTTTTTTTTTTCCGTTTTTTTTCTTAGTGTCTGATCGAGAGAAGGAAAAAGAGGTGATTTTTAGCCTCTCTCGATTTTGTACTTAGAAAAAATCCAATTTTTTTTTTTTTTTTTTTCCGTTTTTTTTCTAAGTGTCTGATCGAGAGAAGGAAAAAGAGGTGATTTTTAGCCTCTCTCGATTTTGTACTTAGAAAAAATCCAAATTTTTTTTTTTTTTTTTTCATTTTTTTTTCTAAGTGTCTGATCGAGAGAAGGAAAAAGAGGTGATTTTTAGCCTCTCTTGATTTTGTACTTAGAAAAAATCCATTTTTTTTTTTTTTTTCTTTTTTTTTTCTAAGTGTCTGATCGAGAGAAGGAAAAAGAGGTGATTTTTAGCCTCTCTCGATTTTGTACTTAGAAAAAATCCAATTTTTTTTTTTTTTTTTTTCCGTTTTTTTTCTAAGTGTCTGATCGAGAGAAGGAAAAAGAGGTGATTTTTAGCCTCTCTTGATTTTGTACTTAGAAAAAATCCAATTTTATTTTTTTTTTTTTTTTTTTTTTTCTAAGTGTCTGATCGAGAGAAGGAAAAAGAGGTGATTTTTAGCCACTCTCGATTTTGTACTTAGAAAAAATCCAATTTTTTTTTTTTTTTTTTCCGTTTTTTTTCTAAGTGTCTGATCGAGAGAAGGAAAAAGAGGTGATTTTTAGCCTCTCTTGATTTTGTACTTAGAAAAAATCCAATTTTTTTTTTTTTTTTCTTTTTTTTTTCTAAGTGTCTGATCGAGAGAAGGAAAAAGAGGTGATTTTTAGCCTCTCTCGATTTTGTACTTAGAAAAAATCCAAATTTTTTTTTTTTTTTTTTCCGTTTTTTTTCTAAGTGTCTGATCGAGAGAAGGAAAAAGAGGTGATTTTTAGCCTCTCTCGATTTTGTACTTAGAAAAAATCCAAATTTTTTTTTTTTTTTTTTCCGTTTTTTTTCTAAGTGTCTGATCGAGAGAAGGAAAAAGAGGTGATTTTTAGCCTCTCTCGATTTTGTACTTAAAAAAAATCCAAATTGTTTTTTTTTTTTTTCCATTTTTTTTCTAAGTGTCTGATCGAGAGAAGGAAAAAGAGGTGATTTTTAGCCACTCTCGATTTTGTACTTAGAAAAAATCCAATTTTTTTTTTTTTTTTTTCTTTTTTTTTTCTAAGTGTCTGATCGAGAGAAGGAAAAAGAGGTGATTTTTAGCCACTCTCGATTTTGTACTTAGAAAAAATCCCAATTTTTTTTTTTTTTTTTCCATTTTTTTTTCTAAGTGTCTGATCGAGAGAAGGAAAAAGAGGTGATTTTTAGCCACTCTCGATTTTGTACTTAGAAAAAATCCAATTTTTTTTTTTTTTTTCCATTTTTTTTTCTAAGTGTCTGATCGAGAGAAGGAAAAAGAGGTTATTTTTAGCCACTCTCGATTTTGTACTTAGAAAAAATCCAATTTTTTTTTTTTCCGTTTTTTTTCTAAGTGTCTGATCGAGAGAAGGAAAAAGAGGTGATTTTTAGCCTCTCTCGGTTTTGTACTTAGAAAAAATCCAAATTTTTTTTTTTTTTTTTTCCGTTTTTTTTCTAAGTGTCTGATCGAGAGAAGGAAAAAGAGGTGATTTTTAGCCACTCTCGATTTTGTACTTAGAAAAAAATCCAAATTTTTTTTTTTTTTTCCGTTTTTTTTCTAAGTGTCTGATCGAGAGAAGGAAAAAGAGGTGATTTTTAGCCTCTCTTGATTTTGTACTTAGAAAAAATCCAATTTTTTTTTTTTTTTTTCATTTTTTTTTTTAAGTGTCTGATCGAGAGAAGGAAAAAGAGGTGATTTTTAGCCACTCTCGATTTTGTACTTAGAAAAAATCCCAATTTTTTTTTTTTTTTTCCGTTTTTTTTCTAAGTGTCTGATCGAGAGAAGGAAAAAGAGGTGATTTTTAGCCACTCTCGATTTTGTACTTAGAAAAAATCCAATTTTTTTTTTTTTTTTTTCCGTTTTTTTTCTAAGTGTCTGATCGAGAGAAGGAAAAAGAGGTGATTTTTAGCCTCTCTCGATTTTGTACTTCGAAAAAATCCAAATTTTTTTTTTTTTTTTCCGTTTTTTTTCTAAGTGTCTGATCGAGAGAAGGAAAAAGAGGTGATTTTTAGCCTCTCTCGATTTTGTACTTAAAAAAAATCCAAATTGTTTTTTTTTTTTTTTCCATTTTTTTTCTAAGTGTCTGATCGAGAGAAGGAAAAAGAGGTGATTTTTAGCCATTCTCGATTTTGTACTTAGAAAAAAATCCAAATTTTTTTTTTTTTTATTTCCGTTTTTTTTCTTAGTGTCTGATCGAGAGAAGGAAAAAGAGGTGATTTTTAGCCTCTCTTGATTTTGTACTTAGAAAAAATCCAATTTTTTTTTTTTTTTTTAATTTTTTTTTCTAAGTGTCTGATCGAGAGAAGGAAAAAGAGGTGATTTTTAGCCACTCTCGATTTTGTACTTAGAAAAAATCCCAATTTTTTTTTTTTTTTTTTCCGTTTTTTTTTTAGTGTCTGATCGAGAGAAGGAAAAAGAGGTGATTTTTAGCCACTCTCGATTTTGTACTTAGAAAAAATCCAAATTTTTTTTTTTTTTTTCCGTTTTTTTTCTAAGTGTCTGATCGAGAGAAGGAAAAAGAGGTGATTTTTAGCCACTCTCGATTTTGTACTTAGAAAAAATCCAAATTTTTTTTTTTTTTTTTTCCGTTTTTTTTCTAAGTGTCTGATCGAGAGAAGGAAAAAGAGGTGATTTTTAGCCACTCTCGATTTTGTACTTAGAAAAAATCCAATTTTTTTTTTTTTTTTTTCCGTTTTTTTTCTAAGTGTCTGATCGAGAGAAGGAAAAAGAGGTGATTTTTAGCCACTCTCGATTTTGTACTTAGAAAAAATCCAAATTTTTTTTTTTTTTTTTTCCGTTTTTTTTCTAAGTGTCTGATCGAGAGAAGGAAAAAGAGGTGATTTTTAGCCACTCTCGATTTTGTACTTAGAAAAAATCCAAATTTTTTTTTTTTTTTTCTTTTTTTTTTCTAAGTGTCTGATCGAGAGAAGGAAAAAGAGGTGATTTTTAGCCACTCTCGATTTTGTACTTACAAAAAATCCAAATTTTTTTTTTTTTTTTTTCCATTTTTTTTCTAAGTGTCTGATCGAGAGAAGGAAAAAGAGGTGATTTTTAGCCTCTCTCGATTTTGTACTTAGAAAAAATCCAAAATTTTTTTTTTTTTTTTTCAGTTTTTTTTCTAAGTGTCTGATCGAGAGAAGGAAAAAGAGGTGATTTTTAGCCTCTCTTGATTTTGTAGTGAGAAAAAATCCAATTTTTTTTTTTTTTTTTCATTTTTTTTTCTAAGTGTCTGATCGAGAGAAGGAAAAAGAGGTGATTTTCAGCCACTCTCGATTTTGTACTTAGAAAAAATCCAATTTTTTTTTTTTTTTTTTTTCCGTTTTTTTTCTAAGTGTCTGATCGAGAGAAGGAAAAAGAGGTGATTTTTAGCCACTCTCGATTTTGTACTTAGAAAAAATCCAATTTTTTTTTTTTTTTTTTCATTTTTTTTTCTAAGTGTCTGATCGAGAGAAGGAAAAAGGGGTGATTTTTAGCCTCTCTCGATTTTGTACTTAGAAAAAATCCAAATTTTTTTTTTTTTTTTTTCTTTTTTTTTTCTAAGTGTCTGATCGAGAAAAGGAAAAAGAGGTGAGTTTTAGCCTCTCTTGATTTTGTACTTAGAAAAAATCCAAATTTTTTTTTTTTTTTCTTTTTTTTTTCTAAGTGTCTGATCGAGAGAAGGAAAAAGAGGTGATTTTTAGCCACTCTCGATTTTGTACTTAGAAAAAATCCAAATTTTTTTTTTTTTTTTTCCGTTTTTTTTCTAAGTGTCTGATCGAGAGAAGGAAAAAGAGGTGATTTTTAGCCTCTCTCGATTTTGTACTTAGAAAAAATCCAAATTTTTTTTTTTTTTTTTCCGTTTTTTTTCTAAGTGTCTGATCGAGAGAAGGAAAAAGAGGTGATTTTTAGCCTCTCTCGATTTTGTACTTAGAAAAAATCCAAAATTTTTTTTTTTTTTTTTCCGTTTTTTTTCTAAGTGTCTGATCGAGAGAAGGAAAAACAGGTGATTTTTAGCCACTCTCGATTTTGTACTTAGAAAAAAATCCAAATTTTTTTTTTTTTTTTTTCCGTTTTTTTTCTAAGTGTCTGATCGAGAGAAGGAAAAAGAGGTGATTTTTAGCCTCTCTTGATTTTGTACTTAGAAAAAATCCAATTTTTTTTTTTTTTTTCATTTTTTTTCTAAGTGTCTGATCGAGAGAAGGAAAAAGAGGTGATTTTTAGCCACTCTCGATTTTGTACTTAGAAAAAATCCCAATTTTTTTTTTTTTTTCCGTTTTTTTTCTAAGTGTCTGATCGAGAGAAGGAAAAAGAGGTGATTTTTAGCCACTCTCGATTTTGTACTTAGAAAAAATCCAATTTTTTTTTTTTTTTTTTCCGTTTTTTTTCTAAGTGTCTGATCGAGAGAAGGAAAAAGAGGTGATTTTTAGCCTCTCTCGATTTTGTACTTAAAAAAAATCCAAATTGTTTTTTTTTTTTTTTCTTTTTTTTTTCTAAGTGTCTGATCGAGAGAAGGAAAAAGAGGTGATTTTTAGCCACTCTCGATTTTGTACTTAGAAAAAATCCAAATTTTTTTTTTTTTTTTTCCATTTTTTTTTCTAAGTGTCTGATCGAGAGAAGGAAAAAGAGGTGATTTTTAGCCACTCTCGATTTTGTACTTAGAAAAAATCCCAATTTTTTTTTTTTTTTTTCATTTTTTTTTCTAAGTGTCTGATCGAGAGAAGGAAAAAGAGGTGATTTTTAGCCACTCTCGATTTTGTACTTAGAAAAAATCCAAATTTTTTTTTTTTTTTTCCATTTTTTTTTCTAAGTGTCTGATCGAGAGAAGGAAAAAGAGGTTATTTTTAGCCACTCTCGATTTTGTACTTAGAAAAAATCCAATTTTTTTTTTTTCCGTTTTTTTTCTAAGTGTCTGATCGAGAGAAGGAAAAAGAGGTGATTTTTAGCCTCTCTCGGTTTTGTACTTAGAAAAAATCCAAATTTTTTTTTTTTTTTTTTCCGTTTTTTTTCTAAGTGTCTGATCGAGAGAAGGAAAAAGAGGTGATTTTTAGCCACTCTCGATTTTGTACTTAGAAAAAAATCCAAATTTTTTTTTTTTTTTCCGTTTTTTTTCTAAGTGTCTGATCGAGAGAAGGAAAAAGAGGTGATTTTTAGCCTCTCTTGATTTTGTACTTAGAAAAAATCCAATTTTTTTTTTTTTTTTTCATTTTTTTTTTTAAGTGTCTGATCGAGAGAAGGAAAAAGAGGTGATTTTTAGCCACTCTCGATTTTGTACTTAGAAAAAATCCCAATTTTTTTTTTTTTTTCCGTTTTTTTTCTAAGTGTCTGATCGAGAGAAGGAAAAAGAGGTGATTTTTAGCCACTCTCGATTTTGTACTTAGAAAAAATCCAATTTTTTTTTTTTTTTTTTCCGTTTTTTTTCTAAGTGTCTGATCGAGAGAAGGAAAAAGAGGTGATTTTTAGCCTCTCTCGATTTTGTACTTCGAAAAAATCCAAATTTTTTTTTTTTTTTTTCCGTTTTTTTTCTAAGTGTCTGATCGAGAGAAGGAAAAAGAGGTGATTTTTAGCCTCTCTCGATTTTGTACTTAAAAAAAATCCAAATTGTTTTTTTTTTTTTTTCCATTTTTTTTCTAAGTGTCTGATCGAGAGAAGGAAAAAGAGGTGATTTTTAGCCATTCTCGATTTTGTACTTAGAAAAAAATCCAAATTTTTTTTTTTTTTTTTTCCGTTTTTTTTCTTAGTGTCTGATCGAGAGAAGGAAAAAGAGGTGATTTTTAGCCTCTCTTGATTTTGTACTTAGAAAAAATCCAATTTTTTTTTTTTTTTTTTAATTTTTTTTTCTAAGTGTCTGATCGAGAGAAGGAAAAAGAGGTGATTTTTAGCCACTCTCGATTTTGTACTTAGAAAAAATCCCAATTTTTTTTTTTTTTTTTTCCGTTTTTTTTTTAGTGTCTGATCGAGAGAAGGAAAAAGAGGTGATTTTTAGCCACTCTCGATTTTGTACTTAGAAAAAATCCAAATTTTTTTTTTTTTTTTCCGTTTTTTTTCTAAGTGTCTGATCGAGAGAAGGAAAAAGAGGTGATTTTTAGCCACTCTCGATTTTGTACTTAGAAAAAATCCAAATTTTTTTTTTTTTTTTTTCCGTTTTTTTTCTAAGTGTCTGATCGAGAGAAGGAAAAAGAGGTGATTTTTAGCCACTCTCGATTTTGTACTTAGAAAAAATCCAATTTTTTTTTTTTTTTTTTCCGTTTTTTTTCTAAGTGTCTGATCGAGAGAAGGAAAAAGAGGTGATTTTTAGCCACTCTCGATTTTGTACTTAGAAAAAATCCAAATTTTTTTTTTTTTTTTTTCCGTTTTTTTTCTAAGTGTCTGATCGAGAGAAGGAAAAAGAGGTGATTTTTAGCCACTCTCGATTTTGTACTTAGAAAAAATCCAAATTTTTTTTTTTTTTTTCTTTTTTTTTTCTAAGTGTCTGATCGAGAGAAGGAAAAAGAGGTGATTTTTAGCCACTCTCGATTTTGTACTTACAAAAAATCCAAATTTTTTTTTTTTTTTTTTCCATTTTTTTTCTAAGTGTCTGATCGAGAGAAGGAAAAAGAGGTGATTTTTAGCCTCTCTCGATTTTGTACTTAGAAAAAATCCAAAATTTTTTTTTTTTTTTTTCAGTTTTTTTTCTAAGTGTCTGATCGAGAGAAGGAAAAAGAGGTGATTTTTAGCCTCTCTTGATTTTGTAGTGAGAAAAAATCCAATTTTTTTTTTTTTTTTTCATTTTTTTTTCTAAGTGTCTGATCGAGAGAAGGAAAAAGAGGTGATTTTCAGCCACTCTCGATTTTGTACTTAGAAAAAATCCAATTTTTTTTTTTTTTTTTTTTCCGTTTTTTTTCTAAGTGTCTGATCGAGAGAAGGAAAAAGAGGTGATTTTTAGCCACTCTCGATTTTGTACTTAGAAAAAATCCAATTTTTTTTTTTTTTTTTTCATTTTTTTTTCTAAGTGTCTGATCGAGAGAAGGAAAAAGGGGTGATTTTTAGCCTCTCTCGATTTTGTACTTAGAAAAAATCCAAATTTTTTTTTTTTTTTTTTCTTTTTTTTTTCTAAGTGTCTGATCGAGAAAAGGAAAAAGAGGTGAGTTTTAGCCTCTCTTGATTTTGTACTTAGAAAAAATCCAAATTTTTTTTTTTTTTTCTTTTTTTTTTCTAAGTGTCTGATCGAGAGAAGGAAAAAGAGGTGATTTTTAGCCACTCTCGATTTTGTACTTAGAAAAAATCCAAATTTTTTTTTTTTTTTTTCCGTTTTTTTTCTAAGTGTCTGATCGAGAGAAGGAAAAAGAGGTGATTTTTAGCCTCTCTCGATTTTGTACTTAGAAAAAATCCAAATTTTTTTTTTTTTTTTTCCGTTTTTTTTCTAAGTGTCTGATCGAGAGAAGGAAAAAGAGGTGATTTTTAGCCTCTCTCGATTTTGTACTTAGAAAAAATCCAAAATTTTTTTTTTTTTTTTTCCGTTTTTTTTCTAAGTGTCTGATCGAGAGAAGGAAAAACAGGTGATTTTTAGCCACTCTCGATTTTGTACTTAGAAAAAAATCCAAATTTTTTTTTTTTTTTTTCCGTTTTTTTTCTAAGTGTCTGATCGAGAGAAGGAAAAAGAGGTGATTTTTAGCCTCTCTTGATTTTGTACTTAGAAAAAATCCAATTTTTTTTTTTTTTTCATTTTTTTTCTAAGTGTCTGATCGAGAGAAGGAAAAAGAGGTGATTTTTAGCCACTCTCGATTTTGTACTTAGAAAAAATCCCAATTTTTTTTTTTTTTTTCCGTTTTTTTTCTAAGTGTCTGATCGAGAGAAGGAAAAAGAGGTGATTTTTAGCCACTCTCGATTTTGTACTTAGAAAAAATCCAATTTTTTTTTTTTTTTTTTCCGTTTTTTTTCTAAGTGTCTGATCGAGAGAAGGAAAAAGAGGTGATTTTTAGCCTCTCTCGATTTTGTACTTAAAAAAAATCCAAATTGTTTTTTTTTTTTTTTCTTTTTTTTTTCTAAGTGTCTGATCGAGAGAAGGAAAAAGAGGTGATTTTTAGCCACTCTCGATTTTGTACTTAGAAAAAATCCAAATTTTTTTTTTTTTTTTTCCATTTTTTTTTCTAAGTGTCTGATCGAGAGAAGGAAAAAGAGGTGATTTTTAGCCACTCTCGATTTTGTACTTAGAAAAAATCCCAATTTTTTTTTTTTTTTTTCATTTTTTTTTCTAAGTGTCTGATCGAGAGAAGGAAAAAGAGGTGATTTTTAGCCACTCTCGATTTTGTACTTAGAAAAAATCCAATTTTTTTTTTTTCCGTTTTTTTTCTAAGTGTCTGATCGAGAGAAGGAAAAAGAGGTGATTTTTAGCCTCTCTTGATTTTGTACTTAGAAAAAATCCAATTTTTTTTTTTTTTTTTTCATTTTTTTTTTTAAGTGTCTGATCGAGAGAAGGAAAAAGAGGTGATTTTTAGCCACTCTCGATTTTGTACTTAGAAAAAATCCCAATTTTTTTTTTTTTTTTTCCGTTTTTTTTTTAGTGTCTGATCGAGAGAAGGAAAAAGAGGTGATTTTTAGCCACTCTCGATTTTGTACTTAGAAAAAATCCAAATTTTTTTTTTTTTTTTCCGTTTTTTTTCTAAGTGTCTGATCGAGAGAAGGAAAAAGAGGTGATTTTTAGCCTCTCTCGATTTTGTACTTAGAAAAAATCCAATTTTTTTTATTTTTTTTTTCCGTTTTTTTTCTAAGTGTCTGATCGAGAGAAGGAAAAAGAGGTGATTTTTAGCCTCTCTCGATTTTGTACTTAGAAAAAATCCAAATTTTTTTTTTTTTTTTTCCGTTTTTTTTCTAAGTGTCTGATCGAGAGAAGGAAAAAGAGGTGATTTTTAGCCACTCTCGATTTTGTACTTAGAAAAAATCCAATTTTTTTTTTTTTTTTTTCATTTTTTTTTCTAAGTGTCTGATCGAGAGAAGGAAAAAGAGGTGATTTTTAGCCACTCTCGATTTTGTACTTAGAAAAAATCCCAATTTTTTTTTTTTTTTTTCATTTTTTTTTCTAAGTGTCTGATCGAGAGAAGGAAAAAGAGGTGATTTTTAGCCACTCTCGATTTTGTACTTAGAAAAAATCCAATTTTTTTTTTTTTTTTTTTCCGTTTTTTTTCTAAGTGTCTGATCGAGAGAAGGAAAAAGAGGTGATTTTTAGCCTCTCTCGATTTTGTACTTAGAAAAAATCCAATTTTTTTTTTTTTTTTTTCCGTTTTTTTTCTAAGTGTCTGATCGAGAGAAGGAAAAAGAGGTGATTTTTAGCCTCTCTCGATTTTGTACTTAGAAAAAATCCAAATTTTTTTTTTTTTTTTTCATTTTTTTTTCTAAGTGTCTGATCGAGAGAAGGAAAAAGAGGTGATTTTTAGCCTCTCTTGATTTTGTACTTAGAAAAAATCCATTTTTTTTTTTTTTTTTCATTTTTTTTTCTAAGTGTCTGATCGAGAGAAGGAAAAAGAGGTGATTTTTAGCCTCTCTCGATTTTGTACTTAGAAAAAATCCAATTTTTTTTTTTTTTTTTTTCCGTTTTTTTTCTAAGTGTCTGATCGAGAGAAGGAAAAAGAGGTGATTTTTAGCCTCTCTTGATTTTGTACTTAGAAAAAATCCAATTTTATTTTTTTTTTTTATTTTTTTTTTCTAAGTGTCTGATCGAGAGAAGGAAAAAGAGGTGATTTTTAGCCACTCTCGATTTTGTACTTAGAAAAAATCCAATTTTTTTTTTTTTTTTTTCCGTTTTTTTTCTAAGTGTCTGATCGAGAGAAGGAAAAAGAGGTGATTTTTAGCCTCTCTTGATTTTGTACTTAGAAAAAATCCAATTTTTTTTTTTTTTTTCTTTTTTTTGTTCTAAGTGTCTGATCGAGAGAAGGAAAAAGAGGTGATTTTTAGCCTCTCTCGATTTTGTACTTAGAAAAAATCCAAATTTTTTTTTTTTTTTTTTCCGTTTTTTTTCTAAGTGTCTGATCGAGAGAAGGAAAAAGAGGTGATTTTTAGCCTCTCTCGATTTTGTACTTAAAAAAAATCCAAATTTTTTTTTTTTTTTTTTCCGTTTTTTTTCTAAGTGTCTGATCGAGAGAAGGAAAAAGAGGTGATTTTTAGCCTCTCTCGATTTTGTACTTAAAAAAAATCCAAATTGTTTTTTTTTTTTTTCCATTTTTTTTCTAAGTGTCTGATCGAGAGAAGGAAAAAGAGGTGATTTTTAGCCACTCTCGATTTTGTACTTAGAAAAAATCCAATTTTTTTTTTTTTTTTTTCTTTTTTTTTTCTAAGTGTCTGATCGAGAGAAGGAAAAAGAGGTGATTTTTAGCCACTCTCGATTTTGTACTTAGAAAAAATCCCAATTTTTTTTTTTTTTTTTCCATTTTTTTTTCTAAGTGTCTGATCGAGAGAAGGAAAAAGAGGTGATTTTTAGCCACTCTCGATTTTGTACTTAGAAAAAATCCAATTTTTTTTTTTTCCGTTTTTTTTCTAAGTGTCTGATCGAGAGAAGGAAAAAGAGGTGATTTTTAGCCACTCTCGATTTTGTACTTAGAAAAAATCCAAATTTTTTTTTTTTTTTTTCCATTTTTTTTTCTAAGTGTCTGATCGAGAGAAGGAAAAAGAGGTTATTTTTAGCCACTCTCGATTTTGTACTTAGAAAAAATCCAATTTTTTTTTTTTTCCGTTTTTTTTCTAAGTGTCTGATCGAGAGAAGGAAAAAGAGGTGATTTTTAGCCTCTCTCGGTTTTGTACTTAGAAAAAATCCAAATTTTTTTTTTTTTTTTTTCCGTTTTTTTTCTAAGTGTCTGATCGAGAGAAGGAAAAAGAGGTGATTTTTAGCCACTCTCGATTTTGTACTTAGAAAAAAATCCAAATTTTTTTTTTTTTTCCGTTTTTTTTCTAAGTGTCTGATCGAGAGAAGGAAAAAGAGGTGATTTTTAGCCTCTCTTGATTTTGTACTAAAAAAAAATCCAATTTTTTTTTTTTTTTTTCATTTTTTTTTTTAAGTGTCTGATCGAGAGAAGGAAAAAGAGGTGATTTTTAGCCACTCTCGATTTTGTACTTAGAAAAAATCCCAATTTTTTTTTTTTTTTTCCGTTTTTTTTCTAAGTGTCTGATCGAGAGAAGGAAAAAGAGGTGATTTTTAGCCACTCTCGATTTTGTACTTAGAAAAAATCCAATTTTTTTTTTTTTTTTTTCCGTTTTTTTTCTAAGTGTCTGATCGAGAGAAGGAAAAAGAGGTGATTTTTAGCCTCTCTCGATTTTGTACTTCGAAAAAATCCAAATTTTTTTTTTTTTTTTTCCGTTTTTTTTCTAAGTGTCTGATCGAGAGAAGGAAAAAGAGGTGATTTTTAGCCTCTCTCGATTTTGTACTTAAAAAAAATCCAAATTGTTTTTTTTTTTTTTTCCATTTTTTTTCTAAGTGTCTGATCGAGAGAAGGAAAAAGAGGTGATTTTTAGCCATTCTCGATTTTGTACTTAGAAAAAAATCCAAATTTTTTTTTTTTTTTTTTTCCGTTTTTTTTCTTAGTGTCTGATCGAGAGAAGGAAAAAGAGGTGATTTTTAGCCTCTCTTGATTTTGTACTTAGAAAAAATCCAATTTTTTTTTTTTTTTTTTAATTTTTTTTTCTAAGTGTCTGATCGAGAGAAGGAAAAAGAGGTGATTTTTAGCCACTCTCGATTTTGTACTTAGAAAAAATCCCAATTTTTTTTTTTTTTTTTTCCGTTTTTTTTTTAGTGTCTGATCGAGAGAAGGAAAAAGAGGTGATTTTTAGCCACTCTCGATTTTGTACTTAGAAAAAATCCAAATTTTTTTTTTTTTTTTTCCGTTTTTTTTCTAAGTGTCTGATCGAGAGAAGGAAAAAGAGGTGATTTTTAGCCACTCTCGATTTTGTACTTAGAAAAAATCCAATTTTTTTTTTTTTTTTTTTCCGTTTTTTTTCTAAGTGTCTGATCGAGAGAAGGAAAAAGAGGTGATTTTTAGCCACTCTCGATTTTGTACTTAGAAAAAATCCAATTTTTTTTTTTTTTTTTTCCGTTTTTTTTCTAAGTGTCTGATCGAGAGAAGGAAAAAGAGGTGATTTTTAGCCACTCTCGATTTTGTACTTAGAAAAAATCCAAATTTTTTTTTTTTTTTTTTCCGTTTTTTTTCTAAGTGTCTGATCGAGAGAAGGAAAAAGAGGTGATTTTTAGCCACTCTCGATTTTGTACTTAGAAAAAATCCAAATTTTTTTTTTTTTTTTCTTTTTTTTTTCTAAGTGTCTGATCGAGAGAAGGAAAAAGAGGTGATTTTTAGCCACTCTCGATTTTGTACTTACAAAAAATCCAAATTTTTTTTTTTTTTTTTTCCATTTTTTTTCTAAGTGTCTGATCGAGAGAAGGAAAAAGAGGTGATTTTTAGCCTCTCTCGATTTTGTACTTAGAAAAAATCCAAATTTTTTTTTTTTTTTTTTCAGTTTTTTTTCTAAGTGTCTGATCGAGAGAAGGAAAAAGAGGTGATTTTTAGCCTCTCTTGATTTTGTAGTGAGAAAAAATCCAATTTTTTTTTTTTTTTTTTCATTTTTTTTTCTAAGTGTCTGATCGAGAGAAGGAAAAAGAGGTGATTTTCAGCCACTCTCGATTTTGTACTTAGAAAAAATCCAATTTTTTTTTTTTTTTTTTTTCCGTTTTTTTTCTAAGTGTCTGATCGAGAGAAGGAAAAAGAGGTGATTTTTAGCCACTCTCGATTTTGTACTTAGAAAAAATCCAATTTTTTTTTTTTTTTTTTCATTTTTTTTTCTAAGTGTCTGATCGAGAGAAGGAAAAAGAGGTGATTTTTAGCCTCTCTCGATTTTGTACTTAGAAAAAATCCAAATTTTTTTTTTTTTTTTTTCTTTTTTTTTTCTAAGTGTCTGATCGAGAAAAGGAAAAAGAGGTGAGTTTTAGCCTCTCTTGATTTTGTACTTAGAAAAAATCCAAATTTTTTTTTTTTTTTCTTTTTTTTTTCTAAGTGTCTGATCGAGAGAAGGAAAAAGAGGTGATTTTTAGCCACTCTCGATTTTGTACTTAGAAAAAATCCAAATTTTTTTTTTTTTTTTTTCCGTTTTTTTTCTAAGTGTCTGATCGAGAGAAGGAAAAAGAGGTGATTTTTAGCCTCTCTCGATTTTGTACTTAGAAAAAATCCAAATTTTTTTTTTTTTTTTTCCGTTTTTTTTCTAAGTGTCTGATCGAGAGAAGGAAAAAGAGGTGATTTTTAGCCTCTCTCGATTTTGTACTTAGAAAAAATCCAAATTTTTTTTTTTTTTTTTTCCGTTTTTTTTCTAAGTGTCTGATCGAGAGAAGGAAAAACAGGTGATTTTTAGCCACTCTCGATTTTGTACTTAGAAAAAAATCCAAATTTTTTTTTTTTTTTTTTCCGTTTTTTTTCTAAGTGTCTGATCGAGAGAAGGAAAAAGAGGTGATTTTTAGCCTCTCTTGATTTTGTACTTAGAAAAAATCCAATTTTTTTTTTTTTTTTCATTTTTTTTCTAAGTGTCTGATCGAGAGAAGGAAAAAGAGGTGATTTTTAGCCACTCTCGATTTTGTACTTAGAAAAAATCCCAATTATTTTTTTTTTTTTCCGTTTTTTTTCTAAGTGTCTGATCGAGAGAAGGAAAAAGAGGTGATTTTTAGCCACTCTCGATTTTGTACTTAGAAAAAATCCAAATTTTTTTTTTTTTTTTTCCGTTTTTTTTCTAAGTGTCTGATCGAGAGAAGGAAAAAGAGGTGATTTTTAGCCTCTCTCGATTTTGTACTTAAAAAAAATCCAAATTGTTTTTTTTTTTTTTCTTTTTTTTTTCTAAGTGTCTGATCGAGAGAAGGAAAAAGAGGTGATTTTTAGCCACTCTCGATTTTGTACTTAGAAAAAATCCAAATTTTTTTTTTTTTTTTTCCATTTTTTTTTCTAAGTGTCTGATCGAGAGAAGGAAAAAGAGGTGATTTTTAGCCACTCTCGATTTTGTACTTAGAAAAAATCCCAATTTTTTTTTTTTTTTTTCATTTTTTTTTCTAAGTGTCTGATCGAGAGAAGGAAAAAGAGGTGATTTTTAGCCACTCTCGATTTTGTACTTAGAAAAAATCCAATTTTTTTTTTTCCCGTTTTTTTTCTAAGTGTCTGATCGAGAGAAGGAAAAAGAGGTGATTTTTAGCCTCTCTTGATTTTGTACTTAGAAAAAATCCAATTTTTTTTTTTTTTTTTTCATTTTTTTTTTTAAGTGTCTGATCGAGAGAAGGAAAAAGAGGTGATTTTTAGCCACTCTCGATTTTGTACTTAGAAAAAATCCCAATTTTTTTTTTTTTTTTTCCGTTTTTTTTTTAGTGTCTGATCGAGAGAAGGAAAAAGAGGTGATTTTTAGCCACTCTCGATTTTGTACTTAGAAAAAATCCAAATTTTTTTTTTTTTTTTTCCGTTTTTTTTCTAAGTGTCTGATCGAGAGAAGGAAAAAGAGGTGATTTTTAGCCACTCTCGATTTTGTACTTAGAAAAAATCCAATTTTTTTTTTTTTTTTTCATTTTTTTTTCTAAGTGTCTGATCGAGAGAAGGAAAAAGAGGTGATTTTTAGCCACTCTCGATTTTGTACTTAGAAAAAATCCCAATTTTTTTTTTTTTTTTTCATTTTTTTTTCTAAGTGTCTGATCGAGAGAAGGAAAAAGAGGTGATTTTTAGCCACTCTCGATTTTGTACTTAGAAAAAATCCAAATTTTTTTTTTTTTTTTTTTCCGTTTTTTTTCTAAGTGTCTGATCGAGAGAAGGAAAAAGAGGTGATTTTTAGCCTCTCTCGATTTTGTACTTAGAAAAAATCCAATTTTTTTTTTTTTTTTTCCGTTTTTTTTCTAAGTGTCTGATCGAGAGAAGGAAAAAGAGGTGATTTTTAGCCTCTCTCGATTTTGTACTTAGAAAAAATCCAATTTTTTTTTTTTTTTTTTCCGTTTTTTTTCTAAGTGTCTGATCGAGAGAAGGAAAAAGAGGTGATTTTTAGCCTCTCTCGATTTTGTACTTAGAAAAAATCCAAATTTTTTTTTTTTTTTTTCATTTTTTTTCTAAGTATCTGATCGAGAGAAGGAAAAAGAGGTGATTTTTAGCCTCTCTCGATTTTGTACTTAGAAAAAATCCAATTTTTTTTTTTTTTTTTCTTTTTTTTTTCTAAGTGTCTGATCGAGAGAAGGAAAAAGAGGTGATTTTTAGCCACTCTCGATTTTGTACTTAGAAAAAATCCAAATTTTTTTTTTTTTTTTTTTCCATTTTTTTTCTAAGTGTCTGATCGAGAGAAGGAAAAAGAGGTGATTTTTAGCCTCTCTCGATTTTGTACTTAGAAAAAATCCAAAATTTTTTTTTTTTTTTTTCAGTTTTTTTTCTAAGTGTCTGATCGAGAGAAGGAAAAAGAGGTGATTTTTAGCCTCTCTTGATTTTGTAGTGAGAAAAAATCCAATTTTTTTTTTTTTTTTTTCATTTTTTTTTCTAAGTGTCTGATCGAGAGAAGGAAAAAGAGGTGATTTTCAGCCACTCTCGATTTTGTACTTAGAAAAAATCCAATTTTTTTTTTTTTTTTTTTTCCGTTTTTTTTCTAAGTGTCTGATCGAGAGAAGGAAAAAGAGGTGATTTTTAGCCACTCTCGATTTTGTACTTAGAAAAAATCCAATTTTTTTTTTTTTTTTTTCATTTTTTTTTCTAAGTGTCTGATCGAGAGAAGGAAAAAGAGGTGATTTTTAGCCTCTCTCGATTTTGTACTTAGAAAAAATCCAAATTTTTTTTTTTTTTTTTTTCAGTTTTTTTTCTAAGTGTCTGATCGAGAAAAGGAAAAAGAGGTGAGTTTTAGCCTCTCTTGATTTTGTACTTAGAAAAAATCCAAATTTTTTTTTTTTTTTTCTTTTTTTTTTCTAAGTGTCTGATCGAGAGAAGGAAAAAGAGGTGATTTTTAGCCACTCTCGATTTTGTACTTAGAAAAAATCCAAATTTTTTTTTTTTTTTTTCCGTTTTTTTTCTAAGTGTCTGATCGAGAGAAGGAAAAAGAGGTGATTTTTAGCCTCTCTCGATTTTGTACTTAGAAAAAATCCAATTTTTTTTTTTTTTTTTTCCGTTTTTTTTCTAAGTGTCTGATCGAGAGAAGGAAAAAGAGGTGATTTTTAGCCACTCTCGATTTTGTACTTAGAAAAAATCCAAATTTTTTTTTTTTTTTTTTCCGTTTTTTTTCTAAGTGTCTGATCGAGAGAAGGAAAAAGAGGTGATTTTTAGCCACTCTCGATTTTGTACTTAGAAAAAATCCAATTTTTTTTTTTTTTTTTTTCAGTTTTTTTTCTAAGTGTCTGATCGAGAGAAGGAAAAAGAGGTGATTTTTAGCCTCTCTTGATTTTGTACTTAGAAAAAATCCAATTTTTTTTTTTTTTTTTTCATTTTTTTTTCTAAGTGTCTGATCGAGAGAAGGAAAAAGAGGTGATTTTTAGCCACTCTCGATTTTGTACTTAGAAAAAATCCAAATTTTTTTTATTTTTTTTCCCGTTTTTTTTCTAAGTGTCTGATCGAGAGAAGGAAAAAGAGGTGATTTTAGCCTCTCTCGATTTTGTACTTAGAAAAAATCCAAATTTTTTTTTTTTTTTTTCCGTTTTTTCTCTAATTGTCTGATCGAGAGAAGGAAAAAGAGGTGATTTTTAGCCACTCTCGATTTTGTACTTAGAAAAAAATCCAAATGTTTTATTTTTTTTTTCCGTTTTTTTCTAAGTGTCTGATCGAGAGAAGGAAAAAGAGGTGATTTTTAGCCTCTCTTGATTTTGTACTTAGAAAAAATCCAATTTTTTTTTTTTTTTTTTTCATTTTTTTTTCTAAGTGTCTGATCGAGAGAAGGAAAAAGAGGTGATTTTTAGCCACTCTCGATTTTGTACTTAGAAAAAATCCAAATTTTTTATTTTTTTTTTCCGTTTTTTTTCTAAGTGTCTGATCGAGAGAAGGAAAAAGAGGTGATTTTTAGCCACTCTCGATTTTGTACTTAGAAAAAATCCAAATTTTTTTTTTTTTTTTTTCCGTTTTTTTTCTAAGTGTCTGATCGAGAGAAGGAAAAAGAGGTGATTTTTAGCCACTCTCGATTTTGTACTTAGAAAAAATCCAAATTTTTTTTTTTTTTTTTTTCCGTTTTTTTTCTAAGTGTCTGATCGAGAGAAGGAAAAAGAGGTGATTTTTAGCCACTCTCGATTTTGTACTTAGAAAAAATCCAAATTTTTTTTTTTTTTTTTTCCGTTTTTTTTCTAAGTGTCTGATCGAGAGAAGGAAAAAGAGGTGATTTTAAGCCACTCTCGATTTTGTACTTAGAAAAAATCCAAATTTTATTTTTTTTTTTTTTCCGTTTTTTTTCTAAGTGTCTGATCGAGAGAAGGAAAAAGAGGTGATTTTTAGCCTCTCTTGATTTTGTACTTAGAAAAAATCCAATTTTTTTTTTTTTTTTTTCTTTTTTTTTTCTAAGTGTCTGATCGAGAGAAGGAAAAAGAGGTGATTTTTAGCCACTCTCGATTTTGTACTTAGAAAAAATCCAATTATTATTTTTTTTTTTTTCCGTTTTTTTTCTAAGTGTCTGATCGAGAGAAGGAAAAAGAGGTGATTTTTAGCCTCTCTTGATTTTGTACTTAGAAAAAATCCAATTTTTTTTTTTTTTTTCATTTTTTTTTCTAAGTGTCTGATCGAGAGAAGGAAAAAGAGGTGATTTTTAGCCACTCTCGATTTTGTACTTAGAAAAAATCCAAATTTTTTTTTTTTTTTTTTCCGTTTTTTTTCTAAGTGTCTGATCGAGGGAAGGAAAAAGAGGTGATTTTTAGCCTCTCTTGATTTTGTACTTAGAAAAAATCCAATTTTTTTTTTTTTTTTTTCATTTTTTTTTCTAAGTGTCTGATCGAGAGAAGGAAAAAGAGGTGATTTTTAGCCACTCTCGATTTTGTACTTAGAAAAAATCCAAAATTTTTTTTTTTTTTTTTCCGTTTTTTTTCTAAGTGTCTGATCGAGAGAAGGAAAAAGAGGTGATTTTTAGCCTCTCTCGATTTTGTACTTAGAAAAAATCCAATTTTTTTTTTTTTTTTTTTCTGTTTTTTTTCTAAGTGTCTGATCGAGAGAAGGAAAAAGAGGTGATTTTTAGCCTCTCTCGATTTTGTACTTAGAAAAAATCCAAATTTTTTTTTTTTTTTTTTCATTTTTTTTTCTAAGTGTCTGATCGAGAGAAGGAAAAAGAGGTGATTTTTAGCCACTCTCGATTTTGTACTTAGAAAAAATCCACATTTTTTTTTTTTTTTCCCGTTTTTTTTCTAAGTGTCTGATCGAGAGAAGGAAAAAGAGGTGATTTTTAGCCTCTCTCGATTTTGTACTTAGAAAAAATCCAATTTTTTTTTTTTTTTTTTTCCGTTTTTTTTCTAAGTGTCTGATCGAGAGAAGGAAAAAGAGGTGATTTTTAGCCTCTCTTGATTTTGTACTTAGAAAAAATCCATTTTTTTTTTTTTTTTTCATTTTTTTTTCTAAGTGTCTGATCGAGAGAAGGAAAAAGAGGTGATTTTTAGCCTCTCTCGATTTTGTACTTAGAAAAAATCCAAATTTTTTTTTTTTTTTTTTCCGTTTTTTTTCTAAGTGTCTGATCGAGAGAAGGAAAAAGAGGTGATTTTTAGCCTCTCTCGATTTTGTACTTAGAAAAAATCCAAATTTTTTATTTTTTTTTTTCATTTTTTTTTCTAAGTGTCTGATCGAGAGAAGGAAAAAGAGGTGATTTTTAGCCACTCTCGATTTTGTACTTAGAAAAAATCCAAATTTTTTTTTTTTTTTTTCCGTTTTTTTTCTAAGTGTCTGATCGAGAGAAGGAAAAAGAGGTGATTTTTAGCCTCTCTCGATTTTGTACTTAGAAAAAATCCAATTTTTTTTTTTTTTTTTTTCCGTTTTTTTTCTAAGTGTCTGATCGAGAGAAGGAAAAAGAGGTGATTTTTAGCCTCTCTTGATTTTGTACTTAGAAAAAATCCAATTTTTTTTTTTTTTTTTCATTTTTTTTTCTAAGTGTCTGATCGAGAGAAGGAAAAAGAGGTGATTTTTAGCCTCTCTCGATTTTGTACTTAGAAAAAATCCAAATTTTTTTTTTTTTTTTTTCCGTTTTTTTTCTAAGTGTCTGATCGAGAGAAGGAAAAAGAGGTGATTTTTAGCCACTCTCGATTTTGTACTTAGAAAAAATCCAAATTTTTTTTTTTTTTTTTTTCCGTTTTTTTTCTAAGTGTCTGATCGAGAGAAGGAAAAAGAGGTGATTTTTAGCCTCTCTCGATTTTGTACTTAGAAAAAATCCAAATTTTTTTTTTTTTTTTTTCCGTTTTTTTTCTAAGTGTCTGATCGAGAGAAGGAAAAAGAGGTGATTTTTAGCCTCTCTTGATTTTGTACTTAGAAAAAATCCAATTTTTTTTTTTTTTTTTCATTTTTTTTTCTAAGTGTCTGATCGAGAGAAGGAAAAAGAGGTGATTTTTAGCCTCTCTCGATTTTGTACTTAGAAAAAATCCAAATTTTTTTTTTTTTTTTTTCCGTTTTTTTTCTAAGTGTCTGATCGAGAGAAGGAAAAAGAGGTGATTTTTAGCCTCTCTCGATTTTGTACTTAGAAAAAATCCAAATTTTTTTTTTTTTTTTTTCCGTTTTTTTTCTAAGTGTCTGATCGAGAGAAGGAAAAAGAGGTGATTTTTAGCCTCTCTCGATTTTGTACTTAGAAAAAATCCAAATTTTTTTTTTTTTTTTTCAGTTTTTTTTCTAAGTGTCTGATCGAGAGAAGGAAAAAGAGGTGATTTTTAGCCTCTCTCGATTTTGTACTTAGAAAAAATCCAAATTTATTTTTTTTTTTTTCCCGTTTTTTTTCTAAGTGTCTGATCGAGAGAAGGAAAAAGAGGTGATTTTTAGCCTCTCTTGATTTTTTACTTAGAAAAAATCCAATTTTTTTTTTTTTTTTCTTTTTTTTTTCTAAGTGTCTGATCGAGAGAAGGAAAAAGAGGTGATTTTTAGCCACTCTCGATTTTGTACTTAGAAAAAATCCAATTTTTTTTTTTTTTTTTTTCCGTTTTTTTTCTAAGTGTCTGATCGAGAGAAGGAAAAAGAGGTGATTTTTAGCCTCTCTTGATTTTTTACTTAGAAAAAATCCAATTTTTTTTTTTTTTTCTTTTTTTTTTCTAAGTGTCTGATCGAGAGAAGGAAAAAGAGGTGATTTTTAGCCACTCTCGATTTTGTACTTAGAAAAAATCCAATTTTTTTTTTTTTTTTTTCCGTTTTTTTTCTAAGTGTCTGATCGAGAGAAGGAAAAAGAGGTGATTTTTAGCCACTCTCGATTTTGTACTTAGAAAAAATCCAAAATTTTTTTTTTTTTTTTCCGTTTTTTTTCTAAGTGTCTGATCGAGAGAAGGAAAAAGAGGTGATTTTTAGCCTCTCTCGATTTTGTACTTAGAAAAAATCCAATTTTTTTTTTTTTTTTTTTCTGTTTTTTTTCTAAGTGTCTGATCGAGAGAAGGAAAAAGAGGTGATTTTTAGCCTCTCTCGATTTTGTACTTAGAAAAAATCCAAATTTTTTTTTTTTTTTTTTCATTTTTTTTTCTAAGTGTCTGATCGAGAGAAGGAAAAAGAGGTGATTTTTAGCCACTCTCGATTTTGTACTTAGAAAAAATCCAAATTTTATTTTTTTTTTTTTCCGTTTTTTTTCTAAGTGTCTGATCGAGAGAAGGAAAAAGAGGTGATTTTTAGCCTCTCTTGATTTTGTACTTAGAAAAAATCCAATTTTTTTTTTTTTTTTTCTTTTTTTTTTCTAAGTGTCTGATCGAGAGAAGGAAAAAGAGGTGATTTTTAGCCACTCTCGATTTTGTACTTAGAAAAAATCCAATTATTATTTTTTTTTTTTTCCGTTTTTTTTCTAAGTGTCTGATCGAGAGAAGGAAAAAGAGGTGATTTTTAGCCTCTCTTGATTTTGTACTTAGAAAAAATCCAATTTTTTTTTTTTTTTTTCATTTTTTTTTCTAAGTGTCTGATCGAGAGAAGGAAAAAGAGGTGATTTTTAGCCACTCTCGATTTTGTACTTAGAAAAAATCCAAATTTTTTTTTTTTTTTTTTCCGTTTTTTTTCTAAGTGTCTGATCGAGGGAAGGAAAAAGAGGTGATTTTTAGCCTCTCTTGATTTTGTACTTAGAAAAAATCCAATTTTTTTTTTTTTTTTTTCATTTTTTTTTCTAAGTGTCTGATCGAGAGAAGGAAAAAGAGGTGATTTTTAGCCACTCTCGATTTTGTACTTAGAAAAAATCCAAAATTTTTTTTTTTTTTTTCCGTTTTTTTTCTAAGTGTCTGATCGAGAGAAGGAAAAAGAGGTGATTTTTAGCCTCTCTCGATTTTGTACTTAGAAAAAATCCAATTTTTTTTTTTTTTTTTTTCTGTTTTTTTTCTAAGTGTCTGATCGAGAGAAGGAAAAAGAGGTGATTTTTAGCCTCTCTCGATTTTGTACTTAGAAAAAATCCAAATTTTTTTTTTTTTTTTTTCATTTTTTTTTCTAAGTGTCTGATCGAGAGAAGGAAAAAGAGGTGATTTTTAGCCACTCTCGATTTTGTACTTAGAAAAAATCCACATTTTTTTTTTTTTTTCCCGTTTTTTTTCTAAGTGTCTGATCGAGAGAAGGAAAAAGAGGTGATTTTTAGCCTCTCGATTTTGTACTTAGAAAAAATCCAATTTTTTTTTTTTTTTTTTTCCGTTTTTTTTCTAAGTGTCTGATCGAGAGAAGGAAAAAGAGGTGATTTTTAGCCTCTCTTGATTTTGTACTTAGAAAAAATCCATTTTTTTTTTTTTTTTTTCATTTTTTTTTCTAAGTGTCTGATCGAGAGAAGGAAAAAGAGGTGATTTTTAGCCTCTCTCGATTTTGTACTTAGAAAAAATCCAAATTTTTTTTTTTTTT